>NC_142476.1:683427-851373 GCF_049115385.1 Moschus berezovskii
AGAAGCACCCCCAGCTTCCCGCCGCATCTCGGCAAACACCCCAAAATTATCCCCTCCATGCTAGATGAGGAAATTTGGCGATGCAGCATCTCAAGAGAAATACTACATTCCCTCTGGAAAGGCAAAAACGTACTTGACACCCTGTATTCGACTCAGAAAGTTCCCTCACACAGCAGTCCCCTTTGGAGAGGAGAACACACTTTACGGACTCAATTCTAGAGGAGCCCCTGTGCACATAGAAGGGCTCAAGAGGAAAGCGGAAATTCCCCTTCCAACACCAAAGGGGACCTGATTTCCCTGAAGCAACGCCAGCGAGTTCCTGAGGTCCCCGTCGCAACTCGGGAAGCACCCCAGCTTCCCGCCGCAGCTCGAGACACACCCCAAAATTATCCCCTCCATGCGAGATGAGGAAATTTGGCGAAGCAGCATCTCAAGAGAAATGTCACGTTCCCTCTGGAAAGGCAAAAAGGTACTTGACACCCTTTATTCGACTCAGAAAGTTCCCTCACACGGCCGTCCCCTTTGTAGAGGAGAACACATTTTACGGACTCAATTCGAGAGGAAACCCTGTGCACATTGAAGGGCTCGAGAGGAAACCGGAAGTTCCCCTTCCAACACAAAAGGGGACCTGACTTCCCTGAAGCAACGCCAGCGAGTTCTTGAGGTCCCCATCGCAACTCGAGAGGCACCCCCAGCTTCCCACCGCAACTCGTGAAACACCCCAAAATTATCCTCTCCATGCGAGATGAGGAAATTTGGCGAAGCAGCATCTCAAGTGAAATACCACATTCCCTCTGGAAAGGCAAAAAGGTACTTGACACCCTTTATTCGACTCAGAAATTTCCCTCACACAGCCGTCCCCTTTGGAGAGGAGAACACACTTTACGGACTCAATTCGCGAGGAGCCCCTGTGCACATTGAAGGGCTCGAGAGGAAAGCGGAAGTTCCCCTTCCAACACAAAAGGGGACCTGACTTCCCTGAAGCAACCTCAGCGAATTCTTCAGGTCGCCATCTGAACTCGAGAAGCACCCCCAGCTTCCCGCCGCAACTCGAGAAACACCCCAAAATTATCCCCTCCATGCCGGATAAGGAAATTTGGCCATGCAGCATCTCAAGAGAAATACAACATTCCTTCAGGAAAGGCAAAAAGTTACTTGACACCCTTTATTCGACTCAGAAAATTCCCTCACACAGCCGTCCCCTTTGGAGAGGAGAACACACTTTACGGACTCAATTCGAGAGGAGCCCATGTGCACATTGCAGGGCTCGAGAGGAAACCGGGAGTTCACCTTCCAACACCAAAGCGGAACTGAATTCCATGAAGCAACCCCAGCGAGTTCCTGAGGTCCCCGTCGCAACTCGAGAAACACTCCCAGCTTCTCGCTGGAACTCGTGAAACACCCCAAAATTATCCCCTCCATGCGAGATGAGGAAATTTGGCGATGCAGCACCTCAAGAGAAATACCACATTCCCTCAGGAAGGCAAAAAGGTACTTGACACTCTTTATTCGACTCAGAAAGTTCCCTCACACAGCCGTCCCCTTTGGAGAGGAGAACACACATTATGGATTCAATTCAGGAGGTGTCCCTGTGCACACTGAAGGGCTGGAGAGCAAACCGGAAGTTCCCCTTCCAACACCAAAGGGGACCTGACTTCCCTGAAGCAACCCCAGCGACTTCCTGAGGTCCACGTCGCAACTCGGGATGCACCCCCAGCTTCCCGCCGCAACTCGAGAAACACCCCAAAATTATCCCCTCCATGCGAGATGAGGATATTTTGCGATGCAGCATCTCAAGAGAAATACCACATACCCTCTGGAAAGGCAAAAAGGTACTTGACACCCTTTATTCGACTCAGAAAGTTCCTTCACACAGCCATCCCCTTTGGAGAGGAGAACCCACTTTACGGACTCAATTCGAGAGGAGCGCATGTGCACATTGAAGGACTCGAAAGGAAACCGGAAGTTCCCCTTTCAACACCAAAGGGGACCTGACTTCCCTGAAGCAACCCCATCGAGTTCCTGAGGTCCCCGTTGCAACTCGAGAAGCACCCAAGCTTCCCGCCGCAATGCGACAAACACCACAAAATTATCCCCTCCATGCGAGATGAGGAAATTTTGCGATGCAGCATCTCAAGAGAAATACCACATTCCTTCTTGAAAGGCAAAAGGTACTTGACACGCATTATTCGACTCACAAAGTTCCCTCACACAGCCGTCCCCTTTGTAGAGGAGAACACACTTTACGGACTCAATTCGAGAGGAGCCCCTGTGCACATTGAAGGGCTTGAGAGGAAACCAGAAGTTCCCCTTCCAACACCAAAGGGGACCTGACTTCCCTGAAGCAACCCCAGCTAGTTCCTGAGGTCCCCGTCGCAACTCGGGAAGCACCCCCAGCTTCCCGCCGCAACTCGAGAAACACCCCAAAATTAGCCCCTCCATGCGAGATGAGGAAATTTGGCGATGCAGCATCTCAAGAGAAGTTCCACATTCCTTCTGGAAAGGCAAAAATGTACTTGACACCCTTTATTCGACTCAGAAAGTTCCCTCACACAGCCGTCCCCTTTGGAGAGGAGAACACACTTTACGGACTCATTTCGAGAGGAGCCCCTGTGCACATTGAAGGGCTCGAGATGAAAGCGGAATTTCCTTTTCCAACACCAAAGTGGACCTGACTTCCCTGCACACAGCCGTTCCCTTCGGAGAGGAGAACACACTTTAGGGTCTCAATTCGAGAGGAGCCCCTGTGCACATTGAAGGGCTCGAGAGCAAACCGGAAGTTCCCCTTCCAACATCAAAGGGGAACTGACTTCCCTGAAGCAACGACAGCGAGTTCCTGAGGTCCCGGTCACAACTCGAGAAGCACCTTCAGCTTCCCGCCGCAACTCGAGGAACACACCAAAATTTTCCCCTCCATGCGAGTGAGGAAATTTGGCGATGCAGCATCTCAAGAGAAATACCACATACCCTCTGGAAAGTCAAAAAGGTACTTGACACCCTTTATTCGACTCAGAAAGTTCCCTCACACAGCCGTCTGCTTTGGAGAGTAGAACACACTTCATGGACTCAATTCGACAGGAGCCCCTGTGCACATTGAAGGGCTCGAGAGGAAACCGGAAGTTCCCCTTCCAACACCAAAGGGGACCTGACTTCCCTGAAGCAAACCCAGCGAGTTCCTGAGGTCCCCGTCGCAACTCGAGAAGCACCCCCAGCTTTCCGCCGCAACTGGGAAACACCCCAAAATTTTCCCCTCCATGCGAGATGAGGAAATTTGGCGATGCAGCATCTCAAGAGAAATACTACATTCTCTCTTGAAAGTCAAAAAGGTACTTGACACCGTTTATTCGACTCAAAAGTTCGCTCACACAGCCGTCCCCTTTGGAGAGGAGAACACACTTTACGGACTCAATTCGAGAGGAGCCCGTGTGCATATTGAAGGGCTCGAGAGGAAACCGGAAGTTCCCCTTCCAACACCAAAGGGGACCTGACTTCCCTGAAGCAACCACAGCGAATCCCTGAAATCACTGTCGCAACTCGAGCAGCACCCCCAGCTTCCCGCCGCAAATCGAGAAACACCCCAAAATTATCCCCTCCATGCCAGATGAGGAAATTTTGCGATGCATCATCTCAAGAGAAATACCACATTCCCTCTGGAAAGGCAAAAAGGTACTGACACCCTTTATTCGACTGAGAAAGTTCCCTCAAACAGCCGTCCCCTTTGGAGAGGAGAACACACTTTACGGACTCAATTCGAGAGGAACCCCTGTGCACATTGAAGGGCTCGAGAGGAAACCGGAGCTCCCGTTCCAACACCAAAGGGGACCTGACTTCCCTGAAGCAACCCCAGCGAGTTCCTGAGGTCCCCGTCGCAACTCGAGAAGCACCCCCAGCTTCCCGCCGCAACTCGCGAAACACCCCAAAATTATCCCCTCCATGCGAGATGAGGAAATTTTGCGATGCAGCATCTCAAGAGAAATACCACATTCCCCCTTGAAAGGCAAAAAGATATTTGACACCATTATTTCGACTCAGAAAGTTCCCTGAAACAGCCGTCCCCTTTGGAGAGGAGAACACACTTTACTGACTCAATTCGAGAGGAGCCCATGTGCACATTGAAGGGCTCGAGAGGAAACCGGAAGTTCCCCTTCCAACACCAAAGGGGACCTGACTTTCCTTTAACGAACCCAGCGAGTTCCTGAGGTCCCCGACCACCTCGAGAAGCACCCCCAGCTTCCCGCCGTAACTCGAGAAACACTCCAAAATTATCCCCTCCATGCGAGATGTGGAAATTTTGCGATGCTGCATCTCAAGAGAAATACCAAATTCCCTTTTAAAAGGAAAAAAGGTACTTGAAACCCGTTATTCGACTCAGAAAGTTCACTCACAGAGACGTCTCCTTTGGAGAGAACACAAATTATGGACTCAATTTGTGATGAGCCCCTGTGCACATTGAAGGGCTCGAGAGGAAACAGGAAGTTCCCCTTCCAACATCAAAGGAGACCTGACTTCCCTGAAGCAATCCCAGCGAGTTCCTGATGTCCCAGTCGCAACTCGAGAAGCACCCCCAGCGACCCGTCGCAACTCGAGCGACACACCAAAATTATCCGCTCCATGCCAGATGAGGAAATTTTGCGATGCAGCATCTCAAGAGAAGTGCCACATTCCCTCTTGAAAGGCAAAAAGGTACTTGACACCCTTTATTCGACTCAGAAAGTTCTCACTCACAGCCGTCCCCTTTGGAGAGGAGAACACACTTTACGGACTCAATTCGAGAGGAGACCCTGTGCACATTGAAGGGCTGGAGAGGAAACCGGAAGTTCCCCTTCCAACACCAAAGGATACCTGACTTCCCTGAAGCAACCCCAGCGAGTTCCTGAGGTCCACGTCGCAACTCGGGAAGCACCCCCAGCTTCCCGCCGCAACTCGAGAAACACCCCAAAATTATCCCCTCCATGCGAGATGAGGAAATTTTGCGATGAAGCATCTCAAGAGAAATACCACATTCCCTCTGGAAAGGCAAAAAGGTACTTGACACCCTTTATTCGACTCAGAAAGTTCCTTCACACAGCCATCCCCTTTGGAGAGGAGAACCCACTTTACGGACTCAATTCGAGAGCAGCGCATGTGCACATTGAAGGGCTCGAGAGGAAACCGGATGTTCCCCTTTCAACACCAAAGGGGACCTGACTTCCCTGAAGCAACCCCATTGAGTTCCTGAGGTCCCCGTTGCAACTCGAGAACCACCCTAGCTTCCCGCCGCAACTCGACAAACACCTCGAAATTATCCCCTCCATGCGAGATGAGGAAATTTTGCGATGCAGCATCTCAAGAGAAATACCACATTCCTTCTTGAAAGGGAAAAAGGTACTTGACACCCTTTATTCGACTCACAAAGTTCCCTCACACGGCCGTCCCCTTTGTAGAGGAGAACACACTTTACGGACTCAATTCGAGAGGAGCCCCTGTGCACATTGAAGGGCTTGAGAGGAAACCAGAAGTTCCCCTTCAAACACCAAAGGGGACCTGACTTCCCTGAAGCAACCCCAGCTAGTTGCTGAGGTCCCCGTCGCAACTCCGGAAGCACCCCCAGCTTCCCGCCGCAACTCGAGAAACACCCCAAAATTAGCCCCTCCATGCGAGATGAGAAAATTTGGCGATGCAGCATCTCAAGAGAAGTTCCACATTCCCTCTGGAAAGGCAAAAATGTACTTGACACCCTTTATTCGACTCAGAAAGTTCCCTCACACAGCCGTCCCCTTTGGAGAGGAGAACACACTTTACGGATTCAATTCGAGAGGAGCCCCTGTGCACACTGAAGGGCTCGAGAGGAAACCGGAAGTACCCCTTTCAACACCAAAGGGGACCTGACTTCTCTGAAGAAACTCCATCGATTTCCTGAGGTCCCCGTCGCAACTCGAGAAGCACTCCCAGCTTCGCGCCACAACTCGACAAACACTCCAAAATTATCCCCTCCATACGAGATGAGGAAATTTGGCGATGCAGCATCTCAAGAGAAATACCACAGTCACTCTTGAGTGGCAAAAAGTTACTTGACACCCTTTATTCGACTCACAAAGTTCCCTCACACAGCCGTCCCCTTTGGAGAGGAGAACACACTTTACGGACTCAATTCGAGAGGAGACCCTGTGCACATTGAAGGGCTTGAGAGGAAACCGGAAGTTCCCCTTCCAACACCAAAGGGGACTTGACTTCCCTGAAGCAACCCCAGCGAGTTCCTGAGGTCCCCGTCGCAACTCGGGAAGCACCCCCAGCTTGCCGCCGCAACTCGAGAAACACCCCAAAATTATCCCCTGCATGCGAGATGAGGAAATTTGGCGATGCAGCATCTCAAGAGAAATACCACATTCCCTCTGGAAAGGCAAAAAGGTACTTGACACCCTTTATTCGACTCAGAAAGTTCCCTCACACAGCCGTCCCCTTTGGAGAGGAGAACACACTTTATGGACTCAATTCGAGATGAGCTCCTGTGCACATTCAAGGGCTCGAGAGGAACCCGGAAGTTCCCCTTCCAACACCAAAGGGGACCTGACTTCCCTGAAGCTAGTCCAGCGAGTTCCTGAGGCCCCATCACAACTCGAGAAGTACCCCCAGCTTCCCGCCGCAACTCGAGAAACACACCAAAGTTATCCTCTCAATGCAAGAACAGGAAATTTTGCGATGCAGAATCTCAAGAGAAATACCACATTCTCTCTTGAAAGACAAAATGGTACTTTTCACCCTTTATTCGACTCAGAAAGATCCCTCAAACATTCGTCCCCTTTGGAGAAGAGAACACTCTTTATGAACTCAATTAAGATGAGCCCCTGTTCACATTTAAGGGCTTGAGAGGAAACCGGAAGTTCCCCTTCCAACACCAAAGGGGACATGACTTCCCTGAAGCAACCCCAGCGATTTCCTGAGGTCCCCGTCGCAACGCGAGAAGCACACCCAGCTTTCCGCCGCAACTCGAGAAACACCCCAAAATTATCCCCTCAATGCGAGATTAGGAAATTTTGCGATGCAGAATCTCAAGAGAAATACCACATTCCCTCATGAAAGGCAAAAAGTTACTTGACACCCTTTATTCGACTCAGAATGTTCCCTCATACAGCCGTCTACTTTGAAGAGGAAAACACACTTTAAGTACTCAATTCGTGAAGAGCCCAGGTTCACAATTAAGGGCTCCAGAGGAAACCGGAAGTTCCCCTTCCAGCACAAAAGGGGACCTGACTTCCCTGAAGTAATCCGAGTGTGTTCCAGAGGTCCTCGTCGCAACTGGAGAATCACCTCCAGCTTTCCAACCCAATTCGTGTAACAGGACATAATTATCCCCTCCATGCGAGATGAGGAAATTTTGCACTGCAGAATCTCAAGAAAAATCCCACATTCCAGCTCTAAATGCAAAAGGGTACTTGACTCCCTTTAGGCGAATCAGAATGGTCCCTAACATCCGTCCTCAGTGGAGAGGAGAACACACTTTACGGACTCAAATCGAGAAGATGCAATATTCCCATTTAACGGCTCGAGAGTAATCCGGAAGTTCCCCTTCCAGCACAATTGGGGACCTGACTTCCCTGAAGTAACTCGAGTGAGTTCCTGAGGTCCCCTTCGCACCTCGAGGAATACCCCCAGTTTCCCGTCGCAATTCGAGAAACACCACAAAATTATCCCCTCAATGCGAGATGAAGAAATTTTGCGCTGCAGAATTTCAAGAGAAATACCATATTCCCGCCTGAAAGGGAAAAGGTTATTTGACACACTTTATTCAGTTCAGTTCAGTTCAGTCGCTCAGTCGTGTCCGACTCTCCGCGACCCCATGAATCACTGTACGCTAGGCCTCCCTGTCCTACACCAACTCACGGAGTTCACTCAAACTCATGGCCACAGAGTCGGTGATGCTATCCAGCCATCTCATTCTCTGTCGTCCCCTTCTCCTCCAGCCCCCAACCTCTCCTAGCATCAGAATCTTTTCCAGTGAGTCAACTCATCGCATGAGGTGGCCGAAGTATTGCAATTTCAGCTTTAGCATCAGTCCTTCCAATGAACACCGACGACTGATCTCCCTTAGAATGGACTGGTTGGATCTTCTTGCAGTCCAAGGGACTCTCAAGAGTCTTCTCCAATACCACAGTTCGAAAGCATCAGTTCTTCGGCGATCAGCTTTCTTCACAGTCCAACTCTCACATCCATACATGACCACGGGAAAAACCATAGCTTTGACTAGATGGAGCTTTTTTGGCAAAGTGATGTCTCTGCTTTTTAATATACTATCAAGGTTGATCATAACTTTCCTTCCAAAGAGTAAGCGCCTTTTTAATTTCATGGCTTCAATCAGCATCTGCAGTGATTTTGGAGCCCCCAAAAATAAAGTGTGACACTGTTTCCACTGTTTTTCCATCTATTGCCCGTGAAGTGTTGGGACCAGATTCCATAACCTTTGTTTCTGAATGTTGAGCTTCAAGCCAACCTTTTCACTCTCCTCTTTCACTTTCATCAAGAGGCTTTTGAGTTCCTCCTCACTTTCTGCCCGAAAGGTGGTGTCATCTGCATATCTGAGGTTATTGATATTTCTCCCAGCAATCTTGATTCCAGTTGTTCTTCTTCCAGCCCAGCATTTCTCATGATGCACTCTGCATATAAGTTAAATAAGCAAGATTACAATATACAGCCTTGACGTACTCCTTTTCCTATTTGGAACCAGTCTGTTGTTCCATGCACAGTTCTGACTGTTGCTTCCTGACCTGCATACAGGTTTCTAAAGAGGCAGGTCAGGTGGTCTCGTATTCCCATCTCTTTCAGAATCTTCCAGTTTATTGTGATCCACACAGTCAAAGGCTTTGGCATGGTCAATGAAGCAGAAATAGATGTTTTTCTGGAACTCTCTCGCTTTCTCCATGATCCAGCGGATGTTGGCAACTTGATCTCTGGTGCCTCTGCCTTTTCTAAAACCTGCTTGAACATCTGGGAGTTCACGGATCACATATTGCTGAAGCCTGGCTTGGAGAATTTTGAGCATGACTGTACTAGCTTGTGAGATGAGTGCAATTGTGCGGTAGTTTGAGTATTCTTTGGCATTGCCTTTCTTTGGGATTGGAATGAAGACTGACCTTTTCCAGTCCTGTGGACACTTCTGAGTTTTCCAAATTTTTTGGAATATTGAGTGCAGCACTTTCCCAGCATCATCTTTCAAGATTTGAAATAGCTCAACTGGAATTCCATCACTTCCACTAGCTTTGTTCGTAGTGTTGCTTTCTAAGGCACACTTGAATTCACATTCCAAGATGTCTGGATCTAGGCCAGTGATCACATTTTCGTGACTATCCTGGTCGTGAAGATCTTTTTTGTACAGTTCTTCTGTGTATTCTTGCCACCTCTTCTTAATATCTTCTGCTTCCGTTAGGTCCATACCATTTCTGTCCTTTATCGAGCCCATCTTTGCATGAAATGTTCCCTTGGAATCTCTAATGTTCTTGAAGAGATCTCTTGTTTTTCCTATTCTGTTGTTTTCCTCTATTTCTTTGCATTGATCACTGAGGAAGGCTTTCTTATCTCTCCTTGCTATTCTTTGGAACTCTGCATTCTAATGCTTATATCTTTCCCTTTCTCCTTTGCTTTTCGCTTCTCTTCTTTTCACAGCTATTTGTAAGGCCACCTCAGACAGCCATTTTGCTTCTTTTGCATTTCTTTTCCATGGGGATGCTCTTGGTCCCTGTCTCCTGTACAATGTCACGAATCTCCATCCAGAGTTCATCAGGCACTCTATCTATCAGATCTAGTGCCTTAAATCTATTTCTCACTTCCACTGTATAATCCTAAGGGATTTGATTGTGTTCATATCTGAATGGTCTAGGGGTTTTCCCTACTTTCTTCAATTTAAGTCTGAATTTGGCAATAAGGAGTTCATGATCTGAGCCACACTCAGCTCCTGGTCTTGTTTTTGCTAACTGTATACAGCTTCTCCATCTTTGGCTGCAAAGAATATAATCAATCTGATTTCGGTGTTGACCATCTGGTGATGTCCACGTGTAGAGTCTTCTCTTGTGTTGTTGGAAGAGGGAGTTTGCTATGACCAGTGCGTTCTCTTGACAAAACTCGATTAGACTTGGCCCTGCTTCATTCCGTGCTCCAAGGCCAAATTTGCCTGTTACTCCAGGTGTTTCTTGACTTCCTACTTTTGCATTCCAGTCCCCTAGAATGAAAAGGACATCTTTTTGGGTGTTAGTTCTAAAAGGTCTTGTAGGTCTTCATAGAACCGTTCAACTTCGGCTTCTTCAGCGTTAGTGGTTGGGGCATAGGCCTGGATTACTTTAATGTTTGCCTTGGAAACGAACAGAAATCATTCTGTCGTTTTTAAGATTGCATCCAAGTATTGCATTTCAGAGTCTCTTGTTGACCATGATGGCTACTCCATTTCTTCTAAGGGATTTCTGCCCACAGTAGTATATATATAATGGTCATCTGAGTTAAATTCACACATTCCAGTCCATTTTAATTCACTGATTCCTAGAATGTCTATGTTCACTCTTGCCATCTCCTGTTTGACCACTTCCAATTTGCCTTGATTCCTGGACCTTACATTCCAGGTTCCTATGCAATATTGCTCTTTACAGCACCAGACCTTGCTTCTATCACCGGTCACATCCACAACTGGGTACTGGTTTTGCTTTTGCTCCATCCCTTCATTCCTTCTAGAGTTATTTCTCCACTGATCTCCAGTAACATACTGGGCACCTACAGACCTGGGGAATTCCTCATTCAGTATCCTGTCATTTTGCCCTTTGATACTGTTCATGGGGTTCTCAATGCAAATATACTGAAGTGGTTTGCCATTCCCTTCTCCAGTGGACCACATTCGGCTGTGGTCCATGTGATCAGATGGAGTAGATTCCTGTGATTATGATTTCAGTGTGTCTGCCATCTGAAGCCCCCTCGCAATACCTGCCATCTGATTTGAGGTTCTCTTACCTTGGGTGTGGGATATCTCTTCACAGCTGCTCCAAGAAAGCACAGCTGCTGCACCTTACCTTGGATGAGGGGTATGTCCTCAAGGCCGCCCCTCCTGACCTTGAAGGTGAGTACCTCCTCTCGGCCCTCCCCTGCAGAGCCACCGCTTATTGGAGGTGGGGTACCTCCTCTCGGCCACCTGCCCTGGCCTCAGACATGGGGTAGCTCCTCACCGCTGCGCATCTTTGCATGGTCAGTTGAGCCAGGGCCGGCTTCTCTCCAGTCTGCGCGGGAGGGGCCTGCGTATCCCGCGTCTGGAGGGCGGGGCCGGGGTCTCTCCCATCTGGGCGGGCAGGGCTGGGGTCTCTGGCGTCTGCGCAGGCGGGGCCGGCTTCTCTTGCATCTGCGAGGGCGGCGCCAACAACAATAGCGTCTGAGCGGGCGGGGCCGAGGTCTCTCGAGTCTCCGCGGGCGGAGCCGGGTTCTCTCCCGTCTGCGCGGGTGGGGAAGGCCTCTCTTGCGTCTGCGCCGGCAAGGCCCGTGTCTCTGGCGTCTCAGCCGCCTGGGCCGGCATCTCTCGTGTCTGCGCGGGTGGGGCTGGTATTTCTCCCGTTTGCACAGCCTGGTAAGACTCAAAAAATTCCCTCAAACAGTCGTCCCCAATGGAGAGGAGAACACACTTTACGGACTTAACTCGAGAAGAGTCCCTATTCCCATTTAAAGGCTCAACAGTAATCCCGACATTCCCCTTCCAACACAAAAGGGTTCCTGACTTCCCTGAAGCAGCCAGAGAGAATTCCTGAGGTCCTGTTCGCTACCTGAGAAGTTCAACCACGTTCCCGCCGCAACTCTAGAAACACCACAAAATTATCCCCTCAATGCGAGATCAGGAAAATATTCCGCTGCACAATTCAAAAGAAATCCCAAGTTCCGCTGGAAAGGCAAAACGGCACTTGACACACTTTATGTGATTCAGATAGTTTCCTAACACCCGTACTTATTGGAGTGGAGAACACACTTTATGGACTCAACTTGGGAAGAGGCCCTATTCCCATTTAAGGGTTCGAGAGTAATCCGGAAGTTCCACTTCCAAAAAAAGGGGACTCGACTTCCCTGAAGCAACACGAACGAGTTCCTGGGGTCCACGCCCCAACTTGAGAAGTACCCCCAGATCCAAGCCGAAACTCGAGACACAACAAAATTATCCCCTCAATGCGGGATGAGGAAATTTTGCGATGCAGAATCTCAAGAGAAATACCACATTCCCTCTTGAAAGGCAAAAAGGTACTTGACACCCTTTATTCGACTCAGAAAGTTCCCTCACACAGCCATCCCCATTGGAGAGGAGAACACAATTTATGGACTCAACTTGGGAAGAGGCCCTATTCCAATTTAACGGCTCGAGAGTAATCCCGAAATTCCCGCTCCAGTAGAAAAGGGTGACTAACTTCCCTGAAGCAACACAAGCGAGTTCCTGAGGTCCCCGTCGCAACTCGAGAAGTATCCCCAGCTTCCCGCCTCAAAAGGGGAAACACCAAAAAATTATCCGCTCAATATGAGATGAGGAAAATTTGCACTGCACAATTAAATAGAAATCCCACATTCCCGCTTGAAAGGGAAAAGGGCACTTGACACAATTTATGCGATTCAGATAGTTTCCTAACACCCGTACTTATTGGAGCGGAGAACACACTTTATGGACTCAAATCCAGAAGAGGCCCTATTCCCATTTAAGGGCTCGAGAGTAATCCGGAAATTCCATTTTCAAAAAAAGGGGGCCTGATTTCCCTGAAGCAACACGAACGAGTTCCTGAGGTCCAAGCTGCAAATCGAGAAGTACCCCCAGATCCAAGCCGAAACTGGAGACACAACAAAATTATCCCCTCAATGCGAGATGAGGAAATTTTGCACTCCGAAATCTCAAGAGAAGTCCCACATACCCACTTGAAAGGCAAAAGGTCACTTGACAAACTTGATGTGACGCAGAAAGTTCGCTCAAAGAGCCGTACCCATTGGAGAGGAAAAAACACCTTTTGGACTCAACTCCAGATGAATTCCTATTCCCAATTAACGGCTGGAAAGTAAACCGGAAGTTCCCGTCCCAACACAAAAGGGGACCTGACTTCCCTGAAGCAACCCGAGCCACTTCCTGATGTCCCCGTTGCAACACGAGAAGCACCCCCAGCATCCCGCCGCAACTCGACAAACACCACAGAATTATCCCCTCAATGCGAGATGAGGAAATTGTGCGCTGCAGAATCTCAAGAGAAATACCACATTCCCGCTTGAAAGGCAAAAGGGTACTTGACACCTTTTATGCGACTCAGAAAGTACCCTCACACAGACGGCCCCTTGGAGAGGAGAACACACTTTATGGACTCAATTCGAGATGAGGCCGTATTCCCATTTAATGGCTGGAGAGTAACCGGAAGTGCCCTTTCCAACACAAAAGGGGACCTGCCTTACCTGAAGAAACACAAGCGAGTTCCTGAGGTCCCCGACGCAACTTGAGAGGCACCCCCAGCTTCCCACCGAAACTCGAGAAACACACCAAAATTATCCCCTCAATGCGAGATGAGGAAATTTTGCGATGCAGAATCTCAAGAGAAATACGACATTCCCTCTTGACTGGCAAAAAGGTACTTGACACCCTTTATTCGACCCAGAAATTCCCTCACACAGCGGTCCCCGTTGGAGAGGAGAACACACTTTATGGACTCAATTCGAGATGGGCCCCTGTGCACATTTAAGGGCTCGCGAGGAAACTGGAAGTTCCCCTTCAAACAAAAAAGGGGACGTGACTTCCTTTAAGCAACCGCAGCGAGTTACTGAGGTTCCCTTCGCAGAACAAGAAGCATCCCCAGCTTCCCGCCGCAACTCGAGAAACACCCCAAAATTATCCCCTCAATGCGAGAGGAGGAAATTTTGCGATGAAGCATCTCAAGAGAAATACCACATTCCCTCTTGAAAGGCAAAAAGGTACTTGACACCCTTTATTCGACTCAGAAAGTTCCCTCACACATCCGTTCCCTTTGGATAGGAGAACACACTTTATGGACTCAATTCGAGATGAAGCCCTATTCCCATTTAAAGGCTGGAGAGTAAAAGGAAGTGCCCTTTCCAACACAAAAGGGGGCCTGCCTTACCTGAAGAAACCCAAGCAAGTTCTTGAGATCCACATGGCAACTCGAGAAGTACCCCAAGCTTCCTGCCGCAACTAGAGAAACACCACAAAATTATAACCCTCAATGCGAGAAGAGGAAATTTTGGGCTGCAGAATCTCAAGAGAAATACCACTATTCCCTCTTGAAAGGCAAAAAGTACTTGATACCATTTATGCGACTCAGAAATTTCACTAATATCATTCCCCATAGGAGAGGAGAACACACTTTATGGACTCAATTCGAGATGAGGCCCTATTCCCATTTAAGGGCTCCAGACTAAACCGGAAGTTCCCCTTCCAACACAAAAGGGGACCTGACTTTCCAGAAGCAACTCGAGCAAATTCCTGAGGTCCCGTCGCAACACGAGAAGTAATCCAAAATTCCCGCCACAACTTGACATACACCACAAAATTATCTCCTCAATGCGAGATGAGGATATTGTGCGCTGCAGAATCTCAAGAGAAATACCACATTCCCTCTTGAAATGCAAAAGGGTACTTGACATCCTTTATGCGACTCAGAAATTTCACTAACATAAGTCCCCATTGGAGAGGTGAACGAACTTTATGTACTCAATTCAAAATGAGGCACTATTGCCAATTAACTGCTCGAGAGTAAATCGGAAGTTCCCCTTCCAACAAAAAGGGGACCTGCCTTACCTGAAGAAACCCGAGTGAGTTCCTGAGGTACGCATAGCAACTTGAGAAGTACCCCCAGCTTCCCGCCGCAACTCGAGAAACACCACAAAATTATCCATTCAATGCAAGAATAGGAAATTTTGCGTTACAGAATGTCAAGAGAAATACCACATTCCCTCTTGAAAGGCAAAAGGGATCTTGAAACCCTTTATGCGACTCAGAAAGTTCACTCACACAGCCGTCGCCATTGGAGACGAGAACACACTTTAAGGACTCAATTCCTCATGAGCCCCTGTTCACAATTAAGGGTTTAAGAGGAAACCGGAAGTTCCCCTTCCAACACCAAAGGGGACCTGACTTCAATGAAGCAACCCCAGCGTGTTCCTGAGGTCCCCTTCGTAACTCGAGAAGCACCCCCAGCTTCCCGCCGCAACTCGTGAAACACCCCAAAATTATCCCCTCAATGCGAGATGAGGAAAGTTTGCCATGCAAAATCGGAAGAGAAATAACACATTCCATCTTGAAAGGCCAAAAGGTACTTGACACCCTTTATTCGACTCAGAAAATTCCCTCACACAGCCGTCCCCTTTGGAGAGGAGAAAACAATTTATGGACTCAATTCGAGATGAGCCCCTGTTCACATTTAAGGGCTCGAGAGGAAACCGGAAGTCCCCTTCCAATACCAAAGGGGACCTGACTTCCTTGAAGCAACCCCAGCGAGTTCCTGAGGATCCGTCGCAACTAGAGAAGCACCCCCAGCTTCCCGCCGCAACTCGAGAAACACCACAAAATTATCCCCTCAATGCGAGATGAGGAAATTTTGCGATGCAGCAGCTGAAGAGAAATGCCACTTTCCTACTTGAAAGGCAAAAGGTACTTGACACCCTTTATTCGACTCAGAAAGTTCTCTCACACAGCCGTCCCCATTGGAGAGGAGAACTCACTTTATGGACTCAATTCGAGATGAGCCCCTTGGCACTTTTAAGGGCTCGAGAGGAAACCGGAATTTCCCCTTCCAACACCAAAGGGGACCTGACTTCCCTGAAGTAACCCCAGCGAGTTCCTGAGGTCCCCGTCGCATCCTGAGCAGTTACCACAGTTTCTCGCCTCACGTCGTGAAACACAACATAATTTTACCCGCAATGCAAGGTGAGGAAATTTTGCACTGCAGAATCTCAAGGGAAATACCACATTCCCTACTGAAAGTCAAAAGGGTACTTGACAACCTTTATGCGATTCAGAAACTTCACTAACATCAGTCCCCATTGGAGAGGAGAACACACTTTATGGACTCATTTCGAGATGAGCCCCTGTTAACATTGAAGGGCTCGAGAGGTATCCGGAAGTTCCCCTTCCAACACCAAAGGGGACCTGACATCCCTGAAGCTACCCGAGCTAGTTCCTGAGGTCCCTGTCGCAACTCGAGAAGCACCCCCAGCTTCCTGCCGCAATTGGAGAAACACCACAAAATTATCCCCTCAATTCGAGATGAGGAAATTTTGCGATGCAGAATCTCAAGAGAAATACCACATTCCCTCTTGAAAGGGCAAAAGGTACTTGACACCCTTTATTCGACTCTGAAAGTTCCCTCACACAGCCGTCCCCTTTGGAGATGAGTACACACTTTATGGGCTCAATTCGAGATGAGCCCCTTGGCACATTTAAGGGCTCGAGAGGAAACCGGAATTTCCCCTTCCAACACCAAAGGGGACCTGACTTCCCTGAAGCGACCCGAGCGAGTTCCTGAGGTCCCCGTAGCAAATCGAGATTTACCCCCAGCTTCCTGCCGCAACTCGGGAAACAGCAAAAAATTATCCCCTCAATGCGAGATGAGGAAATTTTGCGCTGGAGAATCTCAAGAGAAATACCACCTTCCCTCTTGAAAGGCAAAGGTTTCTTGACACCTTTTTTGGGACTCAGAAATTTCACTATCATCAGTCCCCATTGGAGAGGAAAATAAACTTTATGGACTCAATTCGAGATGAGCCCCTATTCCCATTTTACGGCTCTAGAGTAAACTTAATTTTCCCTTCCTACAAATAGGGGACCTGACTTCCCTGAAGTAACCCGAACAAGGTCCTGAGGTCCCCATCGTACCTTGAGAAGTACCCCCAGATTCCCGCCGCAACTCGAAAAACACCGCAAAATTATTCCCTCAATGCGAGATGAAGAAATTTTGCGCTGCAGAATTTCAAGAGAAATACCACATTCCTTCTTGCAAGGCAAAAGGGTACAGGACATTCTTTTTGCGACTCAGAAAGTTCCCTCACACAGCCGTCCCCGTTGGATAGGAAAACACACTTTATGTATTCAATACGAGATGAGCCCCTATTCCCATTTAACGGCTCCAAAGTAAACCGGAAGTTCCCCTTCCAACTCCAATGGGGACCTGACTGCCCTGAAGCAACCAGAGCGACTTACTGGGGTCTCCGTCAGAACTCAAGCAGTTACCCCAGCTTCGCGCCGCAACACAAGAAAAACCACAAAATTTTCCCCAAATGCGAGGTAAGGAAATTTTTTGCTGCATCTCAAGAGAAATACCACATTCCCTCTTGAAAGGCAAAAAGGTACTTGACACCCTTTATTCGACTCAGAAAGTTCCCTCACACAGCTGTCCCCTCTGGAGAGGAGAACACACTTTATGGACTCAATTCAAGAGGAGTCCCTGTTCACATTTAAGGGCTCGAGAGGAAACCGGAATTTCCCCTTCCAACATTAAAGAGGTGCTGACTTCCCTGAAGCGACCCGAGCTAGTTGCTGAGGTCCCTGTCGCAACTCGAGAAGCACCCCCAGCTTCCCGCCGCAACTCGAGAAACACCGCAAAATTATCCCTTCAATGCGAGATGTGGAAATTTTGCGATGCAGAATCTCAAGAGAAATACCACATTCACTCTTTAAGGCAAAAAGGTACTTGACACCCTTTATTTGACTCAGAAAGTTCCCTCACACAGCCGTCCCCTTTAGAGAGGAGAACACACTTTATGGACTCATTTCGAGATGAGCCCCTGTTCACATTTAAGGGTTCGAGAGGAAACCGGAAGTTCCCCTTCCAACACCAAAGGGGACCTGACTTCCCTGAAGCAACCCCAGCGAGTTCCTGAGGTCCCCGTCACAACACTTGAAGCACCCCCAGCTTCCCGCCGCAACTCGAGAAACATCCCAAAATTATCCCCTCATTGCGAGATGAGGAAATTTTGCGCTGCAGAATCTCAAGAGAAATACCACATTTCCTCATAAAAGGCAAAAGGGTACTAAACACCCTTTATGCAACTCAGAAATTTCCCTCACACAGCCGTCCCCATTGGGAGGAGAACACACTTTATGGACTCTATTCGAGAAGAGGCCCTATTCACATTAAAGGGTTCGAGAGTAATACGGAAGTTCCCCTTCCAGCACAAAATGGGACCAGACTTCCCTGAAGTAACTCGAGTGTGGTCCAGAGGTACTCGTCGGAACTGCAGAAGTACCCCCAGCTTCCCAACCCAATTCGTGAATCACCAAAAAATTATCCCCTCCATGCGAGATGAGGAAATTTTGCACTGCAGAATCTCAAGAGAAATCCCACATTCCTGCTTGAAAGGCAACAGTGTACTTGACTCCCTTTAGGCGACTCAGAATGTTCCCTAACATCCGTCCTCAGTGCAGAGGAGAACACACTCTCTTGACTCAAATTGAGAAGAGGCAATATTCCCATTTCATGGCTCGAGAGTAATCCGGAAGTTCCCCTTCCAGCACAATCGGGGACCTGACTTCCCTGAAGTAACTCGAGTGAGTTCCTGAGGTCCCCTTCGCACGTCGAGGAATACCCCCAGCTTCCTGCCGCAATTCGAGAAACACCACAAAATTATCCCCCCAATGCGAGATGAAGAAATTTTGCGCTGCAGAATTTCAAGAGAAATCCCACATTCCCGCCTGAAAGGGAAAAGGGTATTTGACACACTTTATTCAGTTCAGTTCAGTTCAGTTTAGTTGCTCAGTCGTGTCCGACTCTCCGCGACCCCATGAATCACTGTACGCTAGGCCTCCCTGTCCTACACCAACTCCTGGAGTTCACTCAAACTCATGGCCACAGAGTCGGTGATGCTATCCAGCCATCTCATTCTCTGTCGTCCCCTTCTCCTACAGCCCCCAACCTCTCCTAGCATCAGAATCTTTTCCAGTGAGTCAACTCATCGCATGAGGTGGTCGAAGTATTGCAATTTCAGCTTTAGCATCAGTCCTTCCAATGAACACCGACGATTGATCTCCCTTAGAATGGACTGGTTGGATCTTCTTGCAGTCCAAGGCACTCTCAAGAGTCTTCTGCAATACCACAGTTCGAAAGCATCAGTTCTTTGGCGATCAGCTTTCTTCACAGTCCAACTCTCACATCCATACATGACCACGGGAAAAACCATAGCTTTGACTAGATGGAGCTTTCTTGGCAAAGTGATGTCTCTGCTTTTTAATATACTATCAAGGTTGATCATAACTTTCCTTCCAAGGAGTAAGCGCCTTTTAATTTCATGGCTTCAATCAGCATCTGCAGTGATTTTGGAGCCCCCAAAAATAAAGTGTGACACTGTTTCCACTGTTTTTCCATCTATTTCCCGTGAAGTGTTGGGACCATATTCCATCACCTTTGTTTTCTGAATGTTGAGCTTGAAGCCAACCTTTTCACTCTCCTCTTTCAATTTCATCAAGAGGCTTTTGAGTTCCTCCTCACTTTCTGCCCTAAAGGTGGTGTCATATGCATATCTGAGGTTATTGATATTTCTCCCAGCAATCTTGATTCCAGTTGTTCTTCTTCCAGCCCAGCATTTCTCATGATGCACTCTGCATATAAGTTAAATAAGCAAGATTACAATACACAGCCTTGGCGTACTCCTTTTCCTATTTGGAACCAGTCTGTTGTTCCATGCACAGTTCTGACTGTTGCTTCCTGACCTGCATACAGGTTTCTAAAGAGGCAGGTCAGGTGGTCTTGTATTCCCATCTCTTTCAGAATCTTCCACAGTTTATTGTGATCCACACAGTCAAAGGCTTTGGCATAGTCAATGAAGCAGAAATAGATGTTTTTCTGGAACTCTCTCGCTTTCTCCATGATCCAGCGGATGTTGGCAATTTGATCTCTGGTGCCTCTGCCTTTTCTAAAACCTGCTTGAACATCTAGGAGTTCACGGATCACATATTGCTGAAGCCTCGCTTGGAGAATTTTGAGCATGACCGTACTAGCGTGTGAGATGAGTGCAATTGTGCGGTAGCTTGAGCATTCTTTGGCATTGCCTTTCTTTGGGATTAGAATGAAGACTGGCCTTTTCCAGTCCTGTGGCCACTGCTGAGTTTTCCAAATTTGTTGGCATATTGAGTGCAGCACTTTCACAGCATCATCTTTCAAGATTTGAAATAGCTCAACTGGAATTCCATCACTTCCACTAGCTTTGTTCGTAGTGTTGCTTTCTAAGGCACACTTGAATTCACATTCCAAGATGTCTGGCTCTAGGCCAGTGATCACATTTTCGTGACTATCCTGGTCGTGAAGATCTTTTTTGTACAGTTCTTCTGTGTATTCTTGCCACCTCTTCTTAATATCTTCTGCTTCCGTTAGGTCCATACCATTTCTGTCCTTTATCGAGCCCATCTTTGCATGAAATGTTCCCTTGGAATCTCTAATGTTCTTGAAGAGATCTCTTGTTTTTCCTATTCTGTTGTTTTCCTCTATTTCTTTGCATTGATCACTGAGGAAGGCTTTCTTATCTCTCCTTGCTATTCTTTGGAACTCTGCATTCTAATGCTTATATCTTTCCCTTTCTCCTTTGCTTTTCGCTTCTCTTCTTTTCACAGCTATTTGTCAGGCCACCTCAGACAGCCATTTTGCTTTTTTTTGCATTTCTTTTCCATGGGGATGCTCTTGGTCTCTGTCTCCTGTACAATGTCACGAACCTCCATCCAGAGTTCATCAGGCACTCTATCTATCAGATCTAGTGCCTTAAATCTATTTCTCACTTCCACTGTATAATCCTAAGGGATTTGATTGAGGTCATATCTGAATGGTCTAGGGGTTTTCCCTACTTTCTTCAATTTAAGTCTGAATTTGGCAATAAGGAGTTCATGATCTGAGCCACAGTCAGCTCCTGGTCTTGTTTTTGCTAACTGTATACAGCTTCTCCATCTTTGGCTGCAAAGAATATAATCAATCTGATTTCGGTGTTGACTATCTGGTGATGTCCACGTGTAGAGTCTTCTCTTGTGTTGTTGGAAGAAGGAGTTTGCTATGACCAGTGCGTTCTCTTGACAAAACTCTATTAGACTTGGCCCTGCTTCATTCCGTGCTCCAAGGCCAAATTTGCCTGTTACTCCAGGTGTTTCTTGACTTCCTACTTTTGCATTCCAGTCCCCTATAATGAAAAGGACATCTTTTTTGGGTGTTAGTTCTAAAAGGTCTTGTAGGTCTTCATAGAACCGTTCAACTTCGGCTTCTTCAGCGTTAGTGGTTGGGGCATAGGCCTGGATTACTGTAATGTTGAATGGTTTGCCTTGGAAACGAACAGAAATCATTCTGTCGTTTTTAAGAGTGCATCCAAGTACTGCATTTCGGAATCTCTTGTTGACCATGATGGCTACTCCATTTCTTCTAAGGGATTTCTGCCCACAGTAGTATGTATATAATGGTCATCTGAGTTAAATTCACACATTCCAGTCCATTTTAATTCACTGATTCCTAGAATATCGACGTTCACTCTTGCCATCTCCTGTTTGACCACTTCCAATTTGCCTTGATTCCTGGACCTTACATTCCAGGTTCCTATGCAATATTGCTCTTTACAGCACCAGACCTTGCTTCTATCACCGGTCACATCCACAACTGGGTACTGGTTTTGCTTTTGCTCCATCCCTTCATTCCTTCTAGAGTTATTTCTCCACTGATCTCCAGTAGCATACTGGGCACCTACAGACCTGGGGAATTCCTCATTCAGTATCCTGTCATTTTGCCCTTTGATACTGTTCATGGGGTTCTCAATGCAAATATACTGAAGTGGTTTGCCATTCCCTTCTCCAGTGGACCACATTCGGCTGTGGTCCTTGTGATCAGATCGAGTAGATTCCTGTGATGATGATTTCAGTGTGTCTGCCATCTGAAGCCCCCTCGCAATACCTACCATCTGATTTGAGTTTCTCTTACCTTGGGTGTGGGATATCTCTTCACAGCTGCTCCAAGAAAGCACAGCTGCTGCACCTTACCTTGGATGAGGGGTATGTCCTCAAGGCCGCCCCTCCTGACCTCGAACGTGAGTACCTCCTCTCGGCTCTCCCACACAGCCACCGCCTATTGGACGTGGGGTACCTCCTCTCGGCCGCCTGCCAAGGCCTCAGGCATGGGGTAGCTCCTCAGTGCTGTGCATCTCTGCATGGTCGGTTGAGCCAGGGCCGGCTTCTCTCCAGTCTGCGCAGGCGGGGCCTGTATATCCCGCGTCTGGTGGGCGGGGCCAGGGGTCTCTCCCATCTGGGCGGGCGGGCCGGGGTCTCTCGCGTCTGAGCGGGCGGGGCAAGGGTCTCTCGTATCTGTGCAGGCGGTGCCGGCTTCTCTTGCATCTGTGCGGGTGGCGCCAGCAACAATCGCCTCTGAGCGGGCGGGGCCGAGGTCTCTCGCGTCTGAGCGGGCGGGGCCGGGGTCTCTCGAGTCTGCGTGGGCGGGGCCGGGTTCTCTCCCGTCTGCGCGGGTGGGGAAGGCCTCTCTCGCGTCTGCACCGGCAAGGCCCGTGTCTCTGGCGTCTCAGCCGCCTGGGCCGGCATCTCTCATGTCTGCGCGGGTGGGGCTGGTATTTCTCCCGTTTGCACAGCCGGGTGAGACTCAAAAATTTCCCTCAAACAATCGTCCCCATTGGAGAGGAGAACACACTTTACGGACTTAACTCGAGAAGAGGCCCTATTCCCATTTAAAGGCTCAACAGTAATCCCGAAATTTCCCTTCCAACACAAAAGGGTTCCTGACTTCCCTGAAGCAGCCAGAGAGAATTCCTGAGGTCCTGTTCGCTACCTGAGAAGTTCAACCAGGTTCCCACCGCAACTCTAGAAACACCACAAAATTATCCCCTCAATGCGAGATCAGGAAAATATTCCGCTGCACAATTCAAGAGAAATCCCACGTTTGGCTGGAAAGGCAAAACTGTATTTGACACCCTTTATGCGACTCAGAAAATTCCCTCACAAAGCCATCCCCATTGGAGAGGAGAACACAGTTTATGGACTCAACTTGGGAAGAGGCCCTATTCCCATTTAACGGCTCGAGAGTAATCCCGAAATTCCCGTTCCAGTAGAAAAGGGTGACTAACTTCCCTGAAGCAACACAAGCGAGTTCCTGAGGTCCCCGTCGCAACTCGAGAAGTACCCCCAGCTTCCCGCCTCAAAAGGGGAATCACCAAAAAATTATCCTCTCAATGTGAGATGAGGACATTTTGCACTGCACAATTAAATAGAAATCCCACATTCCCGCTTGAAAGGCAAAAGGGCACTTGACACACTTTATGCGATTCAGATAGTTTCCTAACACCCGTACTTATTGGAGCGGAGAACACACTTCATGGACTCAAATCCAGAAGAGGACCTATTCCTATTTAAGGCCTCGAGAGTAATCTGGAAGTCCACTTCCAAAAAAAGGGGACCTGACTTCCCTGAAGCAACACGAACGAGTTCCTGAGGTCCACGCTGCAAATCGAGAAGTACCCCCAGATCCAAGCCGAAACTCAAGACACAACAAAATTATCCCCACAATGCGAGATGAAGAAATTTTGCACTCCGAAATCTCAAGAGAAGTCCCACATTCCCGCTTGAAAGGCAAAAGGTCACTTGACACACTTTATGTGACCCAGAAAGTTTGCTCACAGAGCCGTACCCATTGGAGAGGAAAAAACACCTTTTGGATTCAACTCCAGATGAATCCCTAATCCCAGTGAACGGCTGGAAAGTAAACCGGAAGTTCCCGTCCCAACACAAAAGGGGACCTGACTACCCTGAAGCAAACCGAGCCACTTCCTGAGGTCACCGTTGCAACTCGAGAAGCACCCCCAGCATCCCGCCGCAACTCGACAAACAGCACAGAATTATCCCCTCAATGCGAGATGAGGAAATTGTGCGCTGCAGAATCTCAAGAGAAATACCACATTCCCGCTTGAAAGGCAAAAGGGTACTTGACAACCTTTATGCGACTCAGACAGTACCCTCACACAGCCGTCCCCATTGGAGAGGAGAACACACTTTATGGACTCAATTCGAGATGAAGCCCTATTCCCATTTAAAGGCTGGAGAGTAAAAGGAAGTGCCCTTTCCAACACAAAAGGGGGCCTGCCTTACCTGAAGAAACCCAAGCAAGTTCTTGAGATCCACATGGCAACTCGAGAAGTACCCCAAGCTTCCTGCCGCAACTAGAGAAACACCACAAAATTATAACCCTCAATGCGAGAAGAGGAAATTTTAGGCTGCAGAATCTCAAGAGAAATACCACTATTC
This sequence comes from Moschus berezovskii, assembly GCF_049115385.1. Lineage (NCBI taxonomy): Eukaryota > Metazoa > Chordata > Mammalia > Artiodactyla > Moschidae > Moschus > Moschus berezovskii. The sequence continues at coordinate 707,660 of NC_142476.1, forward strand.
CCTCTTGAAAGGCAAAAAGTACTTGATACCGTTTATGCGACTCAGAAATTTCACTAATATCATTCCCCATAGGAGAGGAGAACACACTTTATGGACTCAATTCGAGATGAGGCCCTATTCCCATTTAAGGGCTCCAGACTAAACCGGAAGTTCCCCTTCCAACACAAAAGGGGACCTGAATTTCCAGAAGCAACTCGAGCAAATTCCTGAGGTCCCCGTCGCAACACGAGAAGTAATCCAAAATTCCCGCCAGAACTTGACATACACCACAAAATTATCTCCTCAATGCGAGATGAGGATATTGTGCGCTGCAGAATCTCAAGAGAAATACCACATTCCCTCTTGAAATGCAAAAGGGTACTTGACATCCTTAATGCGACTCAGAAATTTCACTAACATCAGTCCCCATTGGAGAGGTGAACGAACTTTATGTACTCAATTCAAAATGAGGCACTATTGCCAATTAACTGCTCCAGAGTAAATCGGAAGTTCCGCTTCCAACAAAAAGGGGACCTGCCTTACCTGAAGAAACCCGAGTGAGTTCCTGAGGTACGCATAGCAACTTGAGAAGTACCCCCAGCTTCCCGCCGCAACTCGAGAAACACCACAAAATTATCCATTCAATGCAAGAATAGGAAATTTTGCGTTACAGAATCTCAAGAGAAATACCACATTCCCTCTTGAAAGGCAAAAGGGATCTTGAAACCCTTTATGCGACTCAGAAAGTTCCCTCACACAGCTGTCCCCTTTGGAGAGGAGAAGACACTTTATGAACTCAATTCGAGATGAGCCCCTGTGAACATTTAAAGGATCGAGAGGAAACCGGAAATTCCCCTTCCAACACCAATGGGGACCTGACTTCCCTGATGCAACCCCAGCGAGTTCCTGAGGTCCCCGTCGCAAGTCGAGAAGCACCCCCAGCTTCCCGCCGCAACTCTAGAAACACCCCAAAATTATCCCCTCCATTTAGATTAGGAAATTTGGCGATGCAGCATCTCAAGAGAAATACCACATTCCCTCTGGAAAGGCCAAAAGGTACTTGACACCCTTTATTCGACTCAGAATGTTCCCTCACACAGCCGTCCCCTTTGGAGAGGAGAACACACTTAATGGACTCAGTTTGAGATGAGCCCCTGTGCACATTTAAGGTCTAGAGAAGAACCCTGAAGTTCCCCTTCCAACAGCAAAGGGGACCTGACTTCCTGAAGCAACCCCAGGAGTTCCTGAGGTCCCCGTCGCTACTCGCTAAGCACGGGCAGCTTCCCACTGCAAGTCGAAAAACACCCAATATTATACCCTCAATGCGAGATGAGGAAATTTTGCGATGCAGATTCTCAAGAGAAATACCATATTCCCTCTTGAAAGGCAAAAAGGTACTTGACATTTTTTACTCTACTCAGAAAGTTCACATAAACAGCCGTCCCCATTGGAAAGGAGAAAACACTTTAAGGACTCAATCCTCATTAGGACCTGGTCACAATTAAGGGCTCAAGAGGAAACCGGAAGTTCCCCTTAGAAACACCAAAGGGGACCTGACTTCCCTGAAGCAACCACAGCGAGTTCCTGAGGTACCCGAGGTAACTCGAGAAGCACCCCCAGCTTCCCGCCGCAACTTGTGAAACACCGAAAAATATCACCTCCATGCGAGATGAGGAAAGTTTGCGATGCAGAATCGGAAGAGAATTACCACATTCCATCTTGAAAGGCAAAAAGGTACTTGACACCCTTTATTCGACTCAGAAAATTCCCTCACACAGCCGTCCCTTTTGGAGAGGAGAAAACACTTTATGGACTCAATTCGAGATGAGCCCCTGTTCACATTTAAGGGCTCGGGAGGAAACCGGAAGTCCCCTTCCAATACCAAAGGGGACCTGATTTCCCTGAAGCAACCCTAGCGAGTTCCTGAGGATCCGTCAAAACTCGAGAAGCAAACCAGCTTCCCGCCGCAACTCGAGAAACACCCCAAAATTATCCCCTCAATGCGAGATGAGGAAATTTTGCGATGCAGCATCTCAAGAGAAATACCACATTCCCTGTTGAAAGGTAAAAAGGTACTTGATACCCTTATTCGAATCAGAAAGTTCCCTCACACAGCCGTGCTCTTTGGAGAGGGAAACACAATTTATGGACTCAATTCGAGTGAGAACCAGTGCACATTTAAGGGTTTCGAGAGGTACCCGGAAGTTCCCCTTCCAACATCAAAGGTCCTGACGTCCCTGAAGCAACACCAGCGAGTTCCAGAAGTCCCAGGCACAACTCGAGAAGCACCCCCAGCTTCCCGCCGCAACTCGAGAAACACCCCAAAATTGTCCCCTCAATCCGAGATGAAGAAATTTTGCGATGCAGCATCTCAAGAGAAATACCACATTCCCTCTTGAAAGGCACAAAGGTACTTGACACCCTTTATTCGACTCAGAAAGTTCCCTCACACAGCCGACCCCTTTGGAGAAGAGAACACACTTTATGGAGTCTATTCGAGATTAGACCCTGTGCACATTTAAGGGCTCGAGAGGAAAACGGAAGTTCCCCTTCCAAAACCAAAGGCGTCCTGACTTCCCTGAAACAACCGCAGGGCGTTCCTGAGATCCCGGTCGCAACTCGAGAAGCACCCCCAGCTTCCCGCCGCAACTCGAGAAACACCCAAAATTATCCTCTCAATGATAGATGAGGAAATTTTTCCATGCAGCATCTCAAGAGAAATACCACATTCCCTCTTCAAAGGCAAAAAGGTACTTGACACCATTTGTTTGACTCAGAAATTTCCCTCACACAGCCTTCCCCTTTGGAGAGGAGAACACATTTTATGGACTAAATTCGAGATGAGCCCCTGTACACATTTAAGGGCTCGAGAGGAAACCGGAAGTTCCCCTTCCAACACCAAAGGGCACCTGACTTCCCTGAAGCAACCCCAGCGAGTTCCTGAGGTCCCCGTCGCAACTCGAGAAGCACACCCAGCTTCCCGCCGCAACACGAGAAACACCCCAAAATTATCCCCTCCATGCGAGATGAGGAAATTTTGCAATGCAGCATCTCAAGAGAAATACCACATTCCCTGTTGAAAGGCAAAAACGTACTTGACACCCTTTATTCGACTCAGAAAGTTCCCTCACACAGCCGTCCCCTTTGGAGAGGAGAACACACTTTACGGATTCAATTCGAGATGAGCCCCTGTGCACATTTAAGGGCTGGAGAGGAACCCGGAAGTTCCCCTTCCAACACCAAAGGGGACCTGACTTCCCTGAAGCAACCCCAGCGAGTTCCTGAGGTCCCCGTTGCAACTCGAGAAGCACTCCCAGCTTCCCGCCACAACTTGTGAAACACCCCAAAATTATCAACTCCATGCTAGATGAGGAAATTTTGCGATGCAGCATCTCAAGAGAAATAACACATTCCCTCTTAAAAGGCAAAAAGGTACTTGAAACCCTTTATTCGACTCAGAAAGTTCCCTCACAAAGAGGTCCCCATTAGAGAGGAGAACACACTTTATGGACTCAATTCGAGATGAGCCCCTGTTCACAATTACGGGCTGTAGAGGAAACCGAAAATTCCCCTTCCAAAAACAAAGGGGACCTGACTTCCCTGAAGCAACACCAACGAGTTCCTGAGGTCCCCTTTGCAACTCGAGAAGCACACCCAGCTTCCCGCCGCAAATCTAGTAACCGCACAAAATTATTCCCTCAATGCGAGATGAGGAAATTTTGCGATTCAGCATCTCAGGAGAAATACCACATTCCCTCTTGAAAGGCAAAAAGTACTTGACACCCTTTATTCGACTCAGAAAGTTCCTTCACACAGCCGTCCCCTTTGGAGAGGAGAACACACTTTATGGAGTCTATTCGAGATGAGCCCCTGTCCACATTTAAGGGCTCGAGAGGAAACCGGAAGTTCCCCTTCCAACACCAAAGGGGACCTGACTTCCCTGAAGCAACCCCAGCGAGTTCCTGAGGTCCCCGTCGCAACTCGAGAAGCACCCACAGCTTCCCGCCGCAACTCGTGAAACACCTCAAAATTATCCCCTCCATGCGAGATGAGGAAATTTTGCGATGCAGCATCTCAAGAGAAATACCACATTCCCTCTTGAAAGTCAAAAAGTTACTTGACACCCTTTATTCGACTCAGAAAGTTCCCTCACACAGCCGTCCCCATTGGAGAGGAGAACACACTTTATGGACTCAATTCGAGATGAGCCCCTGTGCACATTTAAGGGCTCGAGAGGAACCCGGAAGTTCCCCTTCCAACAGCAAAGGGGACCTGACTTCCCTGAAGCAACCCCAGCGAGTTCCTGAGGTCCCCGTCGCAACTCTTGAAGCACACCCAGCTTCCCGCCACAACTAGAGAAACACCCCAAAATTATCCCCTCCATGCGAGAGGAGGAAATTTTGCGATGCAGCATCTCAAGAGAAATACCACATTCCCTCTTGAAAGGCAAAAAGGTACTTGACACCCTTTATTCGACTCAGAAAGTTCCCTCACACAGCCGTCCCCTTTTAGAGGAGAACACATTTATGGACTCAATTCGAGATGAGCCCCTGTGCACATTTAAGGGCTCGAGAGGAACCCGGATGTTCCCCTTCCAACATCAAAGGGGACATGACTTCCCTGAAGCAACCACAGCGAGTTCCTGAGGTCCCCGTCGCAACTCGAGAAGCACCCCCACCTTCCCGCCGCAACTCGAGAAACACACCAAAATTATCTCCTGAATGTGAGATGAGGAAATTTTGTGATGCAGCATCTCAAGAGAAATACCACATTCCTTCTTGAAAGGCAAAATCCAACACCAAAGGGGACCTGACTTCCCTGAAGCTACCCCAGCGAGTTCCTGAGGTCCCCGTCACAACTCAAGGAGCACCCCCAGCTTCCCGCCGCAAATCAGAAACACACCAAATATATCCCCTCAATGCGAGATGAGGAAATTTTGCGATGCGGCATCTCAAGAGAAATACCACATTCCCTCTTGAAAGGCAAAAAGGTACTTGACACCCTTTATTCGACTCAGAAAGTTCCCTCACACAGCCGTCCCCTTTGGAGAGGAGAACACACTTTATTTACTCAATTCGAGATGAGACCCTGTGCACATTTAAAGGCTCGAGAGGAACCCGGAAGTTCCCCTTCCAACACCAAAGGGGACCTATCTTCCCTGAAGCAACCCCAGCGAGTTCCTCAGAACCCTGTCGCAACTCGAGAAGCACACCCAGCTTCCCGCCGCAACTCGAGAAACACCCCAAAATTATCCCCTCAATGCGAGATGAGGAAATTTTGCGATGCAGCATCTCAACAGAAATACCAATTTCCCTCTTGAAAGGCAAAAAGGTACTTGACACCCTTTATTCGACTCAGAAAGTTCCCTCACACTGCCGTCCCCTTTTAGAGGAGAACACACTTTATGGACTCAATTCGATATGAGCCCCTGTGCACATTTAAGGGCTCGAGAGGGACCCGGAAGTTCCCCTTCCAACACAAAGGGGACCTGATTTCCCTGAAGCAACCCCAGCGAGTTCCTGAGGTCCCCGTCGCAACTCGAGAAGCACCCCCAGCTTCCCTCTGCAATTCAAAAAACACCCCAAATTATCCCCTCAATGCGAGATGAGGAAACTTTGCACTGCAGAATCTGAAGAGAAATCCAACATTCCCAACTGAAAGGCAAGAGCGTATTTGACTCCCTTTATGTCACTCAGAAAGATCCCTAACATCCTTCCCCATTGGAGAGGAGAACACACTTTATGGACTCAACTCCAGAAGAGGCCCTATTCCCATTAAAGGGCTCGAGACTAATCCGAAAGTTCCCCTTCCAGCACAAAAGGGGACCTGACTTCCCTGAAGAAACACGAGTGAGTTCCTGAGGTCCCCATCTAAATTCAAGAAGTACCCCCAGCGTCCCGCCGCAATTCGAGAAACACCACAAAATATTCCCCTCACTGCGAGATGAGGAAATTTTGCGCTGAGAATCTCAAGAGAAATCCCACATTCCGGCTTGAAAGGCAAAAGGGTACTGACTCCGTTTATGCGACTCAGAATGTTCCCTAACATCCTTCCTCAGTGGAGAGGAAAACACATTTTATGGACTCAAATCGAGAAGAGGCATTTTTCCCATTTAACAGCTCGAGAGTAATCCGGAAGTTCCCCTTCCAACACAAAAAAGGACTTGACTTCCCTGAAGCAACCCGAGCGAGTTCCTGAGGTCCCCGCTGCAACTCCAGAAGTACAGCCAGCTTCCCGCCGCAACTCGAGAAACACCACAAAATTATCCCCTCAATGGGAGATGAGGAAATTTTGCGCTGCAGAATCTCAAGAGAAATCCCACATTCCCGCTTGAAAGGCAGAAGGGTACTTGACTCCCATTAGGCGACTCAGAATGTTCCCTAACATCCATCCTCAGAAGAGGAGAACATAATTTATGGACTTAAATGGAGAGGAGGCAATATTCCCTTCTAACGTCTTGACAGTAATCCGGAAGTTCCCCTTTCAACACAAAAGGCGACTTGACTTCCCTGAAGCAACCCGAGCGAGTTCCTGAGGTGCCCGTCATAGCTAGAGAAGTGCCCCCTGCTTCCCACCACAACTGGAGAAACACCACAAAATTATCACCTCAATGCGAGACGAGGAAATTTTGCGCTGCAGAATCTCAAAAGAAAATCCACATTACCATTGAAAGGCAAAAGCTTACTTGACACACTTTATGCCACTCAGAAAGTTCCCTAAGCTCCGTCTCCACTGGAGAGGAAATCACACTTTAGGGACTCAACTGGAGAAGAGGCCCTATTCCCGTTACAGGGCTCAAAAGTACTCCGGAAAATCCCCTTCCAGCACAAATGGCACCTGATTCCCTGAAGTAACTCGGGTAAGTTTCTGAGGTATTCGCAACTGGAGAAACACCACAAAATTATCCCCACAATGTGAGATGAGGAAATTTTGCGCTGCAGAATCTCAAGTGAAATCCCACATTTTCGCTCGAAAGGCAAAAGGTTACTTGACTCCCTTTAGGCGACTCAGAATGGTCCCTAACATTTGTCCTCAGTGGAGAGGAAAACACACTTTATGGACTCAACTCCAGAAGAGGCCATATTCCCATTAAAGGACTCAAGAGTAATCCGGAAGTTCTCCTTCCAGGAAAAATGGGGCCTGATTTCCTGAAGTAACTCGGGTAAATTTCTGAGGTCCCCTTCGCAACTCGAGAAACACAACAAAATCATCCCCTCAATGCGAGATGAGGAAATTTTGCGCTGCAGAATCTCAAGAGAAATCCCACATTCTCGCTTGAAGGGCAAAAGGGTACTTGACTCCCTTTAGGCGACTCAGAATGTTCCCTAACAACCTTCCTCAGTGGAGAGGAAAACACACTTTATGGACTCAAATCGAGAAGAGGCATTATTCACATTTAACAGCTCGAGAGTCATCCAGAAGTTCCCCTTCCAACACAAAAGGGGACTTGACTTCCCTGAAACAACCCGAGCGAATTCCTGAGGTCCCCGCTGGAACTAGAGAAGTACACCCTGCTTCCTGCCACAACTCGAGAAACACCACAAAATTATCCCCTCAATGTGAGATGAGGAAATCTTGCGCTGCAGAATCTCAAGAGAAATCCTACATTCCGGCTTGAAAGGCAAAAGGGTACTGACTCCGTTTATGCGACTCAGAATGTTCCCTAACATCCTTCCTCAGTGGAGAGGAAAACACACCTCATGGACTCAAATCGAAAAGAGGCAATATTCCCATTTAAAGGCTCAAGAGTAATCAAGAAGTTCCCCTTCCAACACAAAAGGGAAATTGACTTCCCTGGAGCAAACCGAGAGAGTTCCTTAGGTTCCCGTTTCAACTCCAGAAGTATCCCCTACTTCCCACCACAACTGGAGAAACAACACAATATTACCCCTCAATTCGACATGAGGTAATTTTGCGCTGCAGAATCTCAAGGGAAATCCCACATTCCCGCTTGAAAGGCAAAAGGGAACTTGGCATACTTTATGCCCCTCAGAAAGTTCCCTAAAATCCGTCCCCATTGCAGAGGCGTACTCAGTTTATGGACTCAACTCCAGAAGAGTCCCTATTCCCATTAAAGGGCTCCAGAGTAATCAGGAAGTTCCCCGTCCAGCACAATGGGGGAACTGACTTCCCTGAAGTAACTCCAGTGAGTTCCTGAGGTCCCCGTTGAAACTCGAGAAGTACCCACAGCTTCCCGCCGAAATTCGAAATTCGGGAAACACCACAAAATTATCCCCTCAAAGGGAGAGGAGGAAACTTTGCGCTGCAGAATCTGAAGAGAAATCCCACATTCCCAATTGAAAGGCAAAAGCTTACTTGACTCCCTTTATGTCACTCAGAAAGTTCCCTAACATCCTTCCCCATTGGAGAGGAGAACACACTTTGTGGACTCAACTCCAGAAGAGGCCCTATTCCATTTAAAGGGCTCCAGAGTAATCCGGAAGTTCCCCTTCAAAACAAAAGGGGTCCTGACTTCCCTGAAGTAACTGGAGTGAGTTCCTGAGGTCCCCATCGCAACTCCAGAAGTACCCCCATCTTCCCGCCTCAATTCGAGAAACACCACAAAATTATTCTCTCAATGCGAGATGAGAAAATTTTGCGATGCAGCATCTCAAGAGAAATACCACATTCCCTCTTGAAAGGCAAAAAGGTACTTGACACCCTTTATTTGACTCAGAAATTCCCTCACACAGCCATCCCCTTTGGAGAGAACACACTTTATGGACTCAATTCGAGATGAGCCCCTGTGCACATTTAAGGGCTCGAGAGAAACCCGGAAGTTCCCCTTCCAACACCAAAGGGGCCTGACTTCCCTGAAGCAAACCAGCGAGTTCCTGAGGTCCCCGTCAAAACTCGAGAATCACCCCTAGCTTCCTGCCGCAACTCGTGAAACACCCAAAAATTATCCCCTCAATGTGAGATGAGGAAATTTTGCGATGCAGAATCTCAAGAGAAATACTACATTCCCTCTTGAAAGGCAAAAAGGTACTTGCCACCCTTTATTCGACTCAGAAAGTTCTGTCACACAGCCGTCCCTTTTTAGAGGAGAACACACTTTATGGACTCAATTCGAGATGAGCCCTTGTGCACATTTAAGGGCTTCAGAGGAACCCCGAAGTTCCCCTTCCAACATCAAAGGGGACCTGATTTCCCTGAAGCAACCCCACCGAGTTCCTGAGGTCCCCGTGGCAACTCTTGAAGCAACCCCTGCTTCCCTCCGCAACTCCAGAAACACCCCAAAATTATTCCCTCGATGCGAGATGAGGAAATTTTGCAATGCATCATCTCAAGAGAAATTCCACTTTCCCTCTTGAAAGGCAAAAAGGTACTTGACACCCTTTATTCGACTCAGAAACTTCTCTCACACAGACGTACCCTTTTAGAGGAGAACACACTTTATAGACTCAAATAAGGATTAGTACCTGTGCACATTTAAGGGCTCGAGAGGAATCCGGAATTTCACCTTCCAACAACAAAGGGGAACTGAGTTCCCTGAAGCAAGCCCAGCGTGTTCCTGGGGTCCCCGTCGCAACTCGAGAAGCACCCCTAGCTTCCCACCGCAACTCGAGAAACACAACAAAATTATCCCCTCCATGCGAGATGAGGAAATTTTGCGATGCAGCATCTCAAGAGAAATATCAGATTCCATCTTGAAAGGCAAAAAAGTACTTGACACCCTTTATTCGACTCAGAAAGTTCCCTCACACAGCCATCCCCTTGTAGAGGAGAACACACTTTATGGACTCAATTCGAGATGAACCCCTGTGCACATTTAAGGGCTCGAGAAGAACCCGGAATTTCCCCTTCCAACACCAAAGGGGACGTGACTTCTCTGAAGCAACCCCAGCGAGTACCTGAGGTCCCCGTCGCAACTGGAGAAGCACCCCCAGCTTCCCGCCGCAACTCGAGAAACACCCCAAAATTATTCCCTCAATGCGAGATGAGGAAATTTTGCGATGCAGCATCTCAAGAGAAATACCACATTCCCTCTTGAAAGGCAAAAAGGTACTTGACACCCTTTATTCGACTCAGAAAGTTCCCTCTCACAGCCTTCACCTTTGGAGAGAACACACTTTATGGACTCTATTCGAGATGAGCCCCTGTGCACATTTAAGGGCTCAAGAGAAACCCGGAAGTTCCCTTTCAACACCAAAGGGGAACTGACTTCCCTGAAGCAACCCCAGCGAGTCCCTGAGGTCCACGTCGCAACTCTTGAAGCACACCCAGCTTCCCGCCGCAACTCGAGAAACCCCCCAAAATTATTCCCTAAATGCGAGATGAGGAAATTTTGCGATGCAGCATCTCAAGAGAAATACCACATTCCCTCTTGAAAGGCAAAAAGGTACTTGACACCCTTTATTCGACTCAGAAAGTTCCCTCTCACAGCCTTCACCTTTGGAGAGAACACACTTTATGGACTCTATTCGAGATGAGCCCCTGTGCACATTTAAGGGCTCAAGAGAAACCCGGAAGTTCCCTTTCAACACCAAAGGGGAACTGACTTCCCTGAAGCAACCCCAGCGAGTCCCTGAGGTCCACGTCGCAACTCTTGAAGCACACCCAGCTTCCCGCCGCAACTCGAGAAACCCCCCAAAATTATTCCCTAAATGCGAGATGAGGAAATTTTGCGATGCAGCATCTCAAGAGAAATACCACATTCCCTCTTGAAAGGCAAAAAGGTACTTGAAACCCTTTATTCGACTCAGAAAGTTCCCTCACACAGCCGTCCCCTTTTAGAGGAGAACACACTTTATGGACTCAAATCGAGATGAGCCCCTTTTCACATTTAGGGCTAGAGACGAAACCGGAAATTTCCCTTCCAACAATATAGGGGACTGCCTTTTTCTGAAGCAACCCCAGCGTGTTAATGAGGTCCCCGTCGCAAAATGAGAAGCACCCACAGCTTCCAGCCTAAGCCCTAGAAAAACCCCAAAATTATCCCCTCAATGCGAGATGAGGAAATTTTGCGATGCAGCATCTCAAGAGAAATACCACATTCTTTCTTGAAAGGCAAAAATGTACTTGACACCATTTATTCGACTCAGAAAGTTCTCTTACACAGCCGTCCCCTTTAGGAGGAGAACACACTTTATGGGCTCAATTCGTGATGAGCCCCTGTGCACCTTTAAGGGCTGGAGAGGAACCCGGAAGTTTCCTTTCCAACAACAAAGCGGACCTGACTTCCCTGAAACAATCGCAGCGCGTTCCTGAGGTCCCCGTCGCAACTCTGAAGCACCCCCAGGTTCCTGGCGCAACTCGAGAAACAACCCAAAATTATCCCCTCAATGCGAGATGAGGAAATTTTGCGATGCAGCATCTCAAGAGAAATACCACATTCCCTCTTGAAAGGCAAAAAGGTACTTGACACCCTTTATTCGACTCAGAAACTTCTCTCACCCAGACGTACCCTTGTAGAGGAGAACACACTTTATAGACTCAATTAAGGATTAGTCCCTGTGCACATTTAAGGGCTCGAGAGGAACCCGGAATTTCCCCTTCCAACAAAAAAGGGGAAAGGAGTTCCCTGAAGCAAGCCCAGCGAGTTCCTGAGGTCCCCGTCATAACTCTTGAAGCACCCCCAGCTTCCCACCGCAACTTGAAAAACACCCGAAAATTATTCCCTCAATGCGACATGAGGAAATTTTGCGATGCAGCATCTCAAGAGAAATACCACATTCTCTTTTGAAAGGCAAAAAGGTACTTGACACCCTTTATTCGACTCAGAAAGTTCCCTCACATAGCCGTCCCCTTTGGAGAGAACACATTTTATGGACTCAATTCAAGATGAGCCCCTGTGCACATTTAAGGGCTGGAGATGAACCCGGAATTTCCCTTCCAACACCAAAGGGGACCTGACTTCCTTGAAGCAACCCCAGCAAGTTCCTGAGGTTCCCGTCGCAACTCTTGAAGCACCCCCAATTCCCGCCGCAACTCGAGAAACACCCCAAAATTATCCCCTCAATGCGAGATGAGGAAATTTTGCGATGCAGCATCTCAAGAGAAATACCACATTCCCTCTTGAAAGGCAAAAAGGAACTTGACACCCTTTATTCGACTCAGAAAGTTCCCTCACACAGCCGACCCCTTTGGAGAGAACACACTTTATGGACTCAATTCGAGAAGAGCCCCTGTGCACATTAAAGGGATCGAGAGGAAATCGGAAGTTCCCCTTCCAACACAAAAGAGGACCTGACTTCCCTGAAGCAACCCCAGCGAGTTCCTGAGGTCCCCGTCGCAACTCGAGAAGCACCCCCAGCTAACCGCCACAACTCGAGAAACACCGCAAAATTATCCCCTCCATGCGAGATGAGGAAATTTTGCGATGCAGCATCTCAAGAGAAATACCACATTCCCTCTTGAAAGGCAAAAAGGTACTTGACACCCTTTATTCGACTCAGAAACTTCTCTCACCCAGACGTACCCTTGTAGAGGAGAACACACTTTATAGACTCAATTAAGGATTAGTCCCTGTGCACATTTAAGGGCTCGAGAGGAACCCGGAATTTCCCCTTCCAACAACAAAGGGGAACTGAGTTCCCTGAAGCAAGCCCAGCGAGTTCCTGAGGTCCCCGTCGCAACTCGAGAAGCACCCCCAGCTTCCCACCGCAACTCGAGAAAACAACAAAATTATCCCTCAATGCGAGATGAGGAAATTTTGCGATGCAGCATCTCAAGAGAAATATCACATTCCATCTTGAAAGGCAAAAAAGTACTTGACACCATTTATTCGACTCAGAAAGGTCCCTCACACAGCCGTCCCCTTTTAGAGGAGAACACACTTTATGGACTCAATTCGAGATGAGACCCTGTGCACATTTAAGGGCTCGAGAGAAACCCGGAAGTTCCACTTCCAACAGCAAATGGGACCTGACTTCCCTGAAGCAACCCCAGCGAGTTCCTGAGGTCCCCGTCGTAAATCTTGAAGCATCCCAGCTTCCAACCGCAACTTGAAAAACACCCGAAAATTATTCTCTCAATGCGACATGAGGAAATTTTGCGATGCAGCATCTCAAGGGAAATACCACATTCTATTTTGAAAGGCAAAAAGGTACTTGACACCGTTTATTCGACTCAGAAAGTTCCCTCACATAGCCGTCCCCTTTGGAGAGAACACACTTTATGGACTCAATTCAATATGAGCCCCTGTGCACATTTATGGGCTCGATGGGAACCCGGAATTTCCCTTCCAACACCAAAGGGGATCTGACTTCCCTGCAGCAACCCCAGCGAGTTCCTGAGGTCCCCGTCGCAACTCGAGAAGCACCCCCAGCTTCCCGCCGCAACTCGAGAAACACACGAAAATTATCCCCTCAATGTGAGATGAGGAAATTTTGCCATGAAGCATCTCAAGAGAAATACCACATTCCCTCTTGAAAGGCAAAAAGGTACTTGACACCCTTTATTCGACTCAGAAAGTTCCCTCACACAGATGTCCCCTTTTAGAGGAGAACACACTTTATGGACTCAATTCGAGATGAGTCCCTGTGCACATTTAAGGGTTCGAGAGGAACCCGGAAGTCCCCCTTCCAACACCAAAGGGAACATGACTTCCCTAAAGCAACACCAGCGAGTTCCTGAGGTCCCGGTCGCAACTCGAGAAGCACCCCCAGCTTCCCGCCTCAACTCGAAAAACAGCCCAAATTATCCACTCAATGCGAGATGTGGAAATTTTGGAATGCAGCATCTCAAGGGAAATACCACATTCCCTCTTGAAAGGCAAAATAGTACTTGACACCCTTTATTCAACTCAGAAAGTTCCCTAACACTGCCGTCCCCTTTGGAGAGAACACACTTTATGGACTCAATTCGAGATGAGCACCTGTGCACATTTAAGGGCTCGACTGGAACCCGGAAGATCCCCGTCCAACAGCAAAGGGGAACTGACTTCCCTGAAGCAACCCGAGCGAGTTCATGAGGTCCCCGTCGCAACTCAAGAAGCACCCCCATCTTCCCGCGGCAACTCGAGAAACACCCCAAAATTATTCCCTTAATGCGAGATGAGGAAATTTTGCGATGCAGCATCTCAAGAGAAATACCACATTCCCTCTTGAAAGGCAAAAATTTACTTGACACCCTTTATTCGACTCAGAAAGTTCCGTCACACAGCCATCCCCTTTTAGAGGAGAACACACTTTATGGACTCAATTCGATATGAGCCCCTGTGCACATTTAAGGGCTCGAGAGGAACACGGAAGTTCCACTTTCAACACTAAAGGGGAACTGACTTCCCAGAAACAACCCCAGCGCGTTCCTGGGGTCCCCGTCGCACCTCGAGAAGCACCCCCAGCTTCCCGTCCGAACTCCAGAAACACCCCAAATTATCCCCTCAATGAGAGATGAGGAAAGTTTGGAATTCAGCATCTCAAGAGAAATACCACATTCCCTCTTGAAAGGCAAAAAGTTACTTGACCCCCTTTATTCGACTCAGAAAGTTCCCTCACACAGCCGCCCACTTTGGAGAGAACACATTTAATGGACTCAATTCGAGATGAGCCACTGTGCACATTTAAGGGCTGGAGAGGAACCCGGAAGTTCCCCTTCCAACACAAACGGGACCTGACTTACCTGAATCAACCACAACTAGTTCCTTAGGTTCCCGTCGCAACTCGAGAAGTACCCCCAGCTTCCCGCCGCAACTCGAGAAACACCCCAAAATTATCCCCTCAATGAGAGATGAGGATATTTTGCGATGCAGATTCTCAAGAGAAATACCATATTCTTTCTTGAAAGGCAAAAATGTACTTGACACCCTTTATTCGACTCAGAAAGTTCCCTCACACAGCCGTCCTCTTTGGAGAGAACACACTTTACGGACTCAATTCGAGATGAGCCCCTGTGCACATTTAAGGGCTCAAGAGGAACCCGGAAGTTCCCCTTCCAACACCAAAGGGGACCTGACTTCCCTGAAGCAACCACAGCGAGTTCCTGCGGTCCCCGTCGCAACTCGAGAAGCACCCCCAGCTTCCCGCCGCAACTCGAGAAACACCCCAAAATTATCCCCTCCATGCGAGATGAGGAAATTTTTCGATGCAGCATCTCAAGTGAAATACCACATTCCCTGTGGAAAGGCAAAAAGGTACTTGACACCCTTTATTCGACTCAGAAAGTTCCCTCACACAGCCGTCCCCTTTGGAGAGGAGAACACACTTTACGGACTCAATTGGAGAGGAGCCCCTGTGCACATTGAAGGGCTCTAGAGGAAACCGGAAGTTCCCCTTCCAACACAAAATGGGACCTGAATTCCCTGAAGCAACCCCAGCGAGTTCCTGAGGTCCGCGTCGCAACTCGAGAAGCACCCCCCGCTGCGCCGCAACTAGGAAAACACACCATAATTATCCCCTCCATGCGAGATGAGGAAATTTGGCGATGCATCATCTCAAGGGAAATACCACATTCCCTCTTGAAAGGTAAAAAGGTACTTGACACCCTTTATTCGACTCAGCAAGTTCCCTCACACAGCCGTCCCCTTTGGAGAGGAGAACACACTTTACGGACTCAATTCGAGAGGAGCCCCTGTGCACATTGAAGGGCTCGAGAGGAAACCGGAAGTTCCCCTTCCAACTCCAAAGGGGACCTGGCTTCCCTGAAGCAACCCCAGCGAGTTCCTGAGGTCCCCGTCGCAACTCGAGAAGCACCCCCAGCTTCCCGCAGCAACTCGAGAAACACCCCAAAATTATCCCCTCCATGTGAGATGAGGAAATTTGGCGATGCAGCATCTCAAGAGAAATACCACATTCCCTGTGGAAAGGCAAAAAGGTACTTGACACCCTTTATTCGACTCAGAAAGTTCCCTCACACAGCCGTCCCCTTTGGAGAGGAGAACACACTTTACGGACTCAATTAGAGAGTAGCCCCTGTGCACATTGAAGGGCTCGAGAGGAAACCGGAAGTTCCCCTTCCAACACCAAAGGGGACCTAGCTTCCCTGAAGCACCCCAGCGAGTTCCTGAGGTCCCTGTCCCAACTCGAGTAACACCCGAAAATTATCCCCTCCATGCGAGATGAGGAAATTTGGCGATGCAGCATCTCAAGAGAATTATCACATTCCCTCTGGAAAGTTAAAAAGGTACTTGACACCCTTTATTCGACTCTGAAAGATCCCTCACACAGCCGTCCCCTTTGGAGAGGAGAACACACTTTACGGACACATTTCGGGAGGAGCCCCTGTGCACATTGAAGGGCTCGAGAGGAAACCGGAAGTTCCCCTTCCAACACGAAAGGGGACCTGGCTTCCCTGAAGCAACCCCAGCGAGTTCCTGAGATCTCCGTCGCAACTCGAGAAGCACCCCCAACTTTCCCCGCAACTGGATAAACACCCCAAAATTATCCCCTCCATGCGAGATGAGGAAATTTGGCGATGAGCATCTCAAGAGAAATACCGCATTCCCTCTGGAAAGGCAAAAAGGAACTTGACACCCTTTATTCGACTCAGAAAGTTCCCTCACACAGCCATCCCCTTTGGAGAGGAGAACACACTTTACGGACTCAAATCGAGAGGAGCCCCTGTGCACATTGAAGGGCTCGAGAGGAAACCGGAAGTTCCCCTTCCAACACCAAAGGGGACCTGACTTCCCTGAAGCAACCCCAGCGATTTCCTGGGGTCCCCGTCGCAACTCGAGAAGCACCCCCAGCTTCCCGCCACAACTCGAGAAACACACTAAAATTATCCACTCCATGCGAGATGAGGAAATTTGGCGATGCAGCATCTCAAGAGAAATACCGCATTCCCTCTGGAAATGGAAAAAGGTACTTGACACCCTTTATTCGACTCAGAAAGTTCCCTCACACAGCCGACCCCTTTGGAGAGGAGAACACACTTTACGGACTCAATTCGAGAGGAGCCCCTGTGCACATTGAAGGGCTCGAGAGGAAACCGGAAGTTCCCCTTCCAACACGAAAGGGGACCTGACTTCCCTGAAGCAACCCCAGGGAGTTCCGGAGGTCCCCGTCGCAACTCGAGAAGCACACCAACCTTCCCGCCGCAACTCGAGAAAAACCCCAAAATTATCCACTCCATGCGAGATGAGGAAATTTTGCGATGCAGCACCTCAAGAAAATACCACATTCCCTCTGGAAAGGCAAAAAGGTACTTGACACCCTTTATTCGACTCAGAAAGTTCCCTCACACAGCCGTCCTCTTTGGAGAGGAGAACACACTTTACGGACTCAATTCGAGAGGAGCCCCTGTAAACATTGAAGGGCTCGAGGGGAAACCGGAAGTTCCCCTTCCAACACCAAAGTGGATCTGACTTCCCTGAAGCAACCCCAGTGAGTTCCTGAGGTCGCCTTCGCAACTCGAGAAGCACCCCCAGCTTCCCGCCGCAACTCGAGAAACACACCAAAATTATCCCCTCCATGCGAGATGAGGAAATTTGGCGATGCAGCATCTCAAGAGAAATACAACATTCCCTCTGGAAAGGGAAAAAGGTACTTGACACCCTTTATTCGACTCAGAAAGTTCCCTCACACAGCCGACCCCTTTGGAGAGGAGAACACACTTTACGGACTCAATTCGAGAGGATACCCTGTGCACATTGAAGGGCTCGAGAGGAAACCGGAAGTTCCCCTTCCAACACCAAAGCGGACCTGACTTCACTGAAGCAACCCCAGGGAGTTCCTGAGGTCCCCGTCGCAACTCGAGAAGCACCCCCAGCTTCCCGCCAAAACTCGAGAAACACCCCAAAATTATCCCCTCCATGCGAGAGGAGGAAATTTGGCGATGCAGCATCTCAAGAGAAATACCACATTCCCTCTGGAAAGGCAAAAAGGTACTTGACACCCTTTATTCGACTCAGAAAGTTCCCTCACACAGCCGTCCTCTTTGGAGAGGAGAACGCACTAACGGACTCAATTCGAGAGGAGCCCCTGTGCACATTGAAGGGCTCGAGACGAAACCGGAAGTTCCCCTTCCAACACCAAAGGGGACCTGCTTCCCTGAAGCAACCCCAGCGAGTTCCTGAGGTCCCCGTCGCAACTCGAGAAGCACCCCTAGCTTCCCGCCTCAACTCGAGAAACAACACAAAATTATCCCCTCCATGCGAGAAGAGTAATTTGGCGATGCAGCATCTCCAGAGAAATGCCACATTCCCTCTGGAAAGGCAAAAAGGTACTTGACACCCTTTATTCGACTCAGAAAGTTCCCTCACACAGCCGTCCCCTTTGGAGAGGAGAACACACTTTAGGGACTCAATTCGAGAGAAGCCCCTGTGCACATTGAAGGGCTCGAGAGGAAACCGGAAATTCCCCTTCCAACACCAAAGGGGACCTGACTTCCCTGAAGCAACCCCAGCGAGTTCCTGAGGTCCCCGTCGCAACTCGAGAAGCACCCCCAGCTTCCCGCCGCAACTCGAGAAACACCCCAAAATTATCCCCGCAATGCGAGGTGAGGAAATTTTTTGCTGCATCTCAAGAGAAATACCACATTCCCTCTTAAAAGGCAAAAGGGTACTTGACACCCTTTATGCGACTCAAAAAGTTCCCTCACACAGCCGTCCCCATTGGAGAGGAGAACACACTTTAAGGACTAAATTCCCGAGGAGGCCCAATTCCCATTTAACGGCTCCAGAGTAAATCGGACTTTCCTATTACAAATCGAAAGGGGACCTGACTTCCCTGAATCAACCCGATCGAGTTCCTGAGGTCCCCGACGCACTTCAAGAAGTACCGCCATCTTCTCCCCGCAACTAAAGAAACACCACAATATTATAGACTCAATGCGAGATAAGGAAATTTTGCGCTGCAGAATCTCAAGTGAAATACCACATTCCATGTTGAAAGGCAATGGGTACTTGACACCCTTTATTCGACTCAGAAATTTCACTAACATCAGTCCCCTTTGGAGAGGAGAACACACTTTATGGACTCAATTCGAGATGAGCCCCTATTCCCATGAACGTCTCGAGAGTTAACCGGAGGTTCTCCTTCCAACAAAAAAGGGGTCCTGACATCCGTGAAGCAACCCGAGCGAGTTCCTGAGGTCCCCATCGCAACCTGAGAAGCACCCCCAGCTTCCCGCCGCAACTCGAGAAACACCCCAAAATTATCCCCTCCATGCGAGATGAGGAAATTTTGCGATGCAGCATCTCAAGAGAAATACCACATTCCCTCTTTAAGGCATAAACTTACTTGACACCTTTTATTCGACTCAGAAAGTTCCCTCACACAGCCGTCCCCTTTGGAGAGGAGAACACACTTTACGGACTCAATTGGAGAGGAGCCCCTGTGCACATTGAAGGGCTCTAGAGGAAACCGGAAGTTCCCCTTCCAACACAAAATGGGACCTGAATTCCCTGAAGCAACCCCAGCGAGTTCCTGAGGTCCGCGTCGCAACTCGAGAAGCACCCCCCGCTGCGCCGCAACTAGGAAAACACACCATAATTATCCCCTCCATGCGAGATGAGGAAATTTGGCGATGCATCATCTCAAGGGAAATACCACATTCCCTCTTGAAAGGTAAAAAGGTACTTGACACCCTTTATTCGACTCAGCAAGTTCCCTCACACAGCCGTCCCCTTTGGAGAGGAGAACACACTTTACGGACTCAATTCGAGAGGAGCCCCTGTGCACATTGAAGGGCTCGAGAGGAAACCGGAAGTTCCCCTTCCAACTCCAAAGGGGACCTGGCTTCCCTGAAGCAACCCCAGCGAGTTCCTGAGGTCCCCGTCGCAACTCGAGAAGCACCCCCAGCTTCCCGCAGCAACTCGAGAAACACCCCAAAATTATCCCCTCCATGTGAGATGAGGAAATTTGGCGATGCAGCATCTCAAGAGAAATACCACATTCCCTGTGGAAAGGCAAAAAGGTACTTGACACACTTTATTCGACTCAGAAAGTTCCCTCACACAGCCGTCCCCTTTGGAGAGGAGAACACACTTTACGGACTCAATTAGAGAGTAGCCCCTGTGCACATTGAAGGGCTCGAGAGGAAACCGGAAGTTCCCCTTCCAACACCAAAGGGGACCTAGCTTCCCTGAAGCACCCCAGCGAGTTCCTGAGGTCCCTGTCCCAACTCGAGTAACACCCGAAAATTATCCCCTCCATGCGAGATGAGGAAATTTGGCGATGCAGCATCTCAAGAGAATTATCACATTCCCTCTGGAAAGTTAAAAAGGTACTTGACACCCTTTATTCGACTCTGAAAGATCCCTCACACAGCCGTCCCCTTTGGAGAGGAGAACACACTTTACGGACACATTTCGGGAGGAGCCCCTGTGCACATTGAAGGGCTCGAGAGGAAACCGGAAGTTCCCCTTCCAACACGAAAGGGGACCTGGCTTCCCTGAAGCAACCCCAGCGAGTTCCTGAGATCTCCGTCGCAACTCGAGAAGCACCCCCAACTTTCCCCGCAACTGGATAAACACCCCAAAATTATCCCCTCCATGCGAGATGAGGAAATTTGGCGATGAGCATCTCAAGAGAAATACCGCATTCCCTCTGGAAAGGCAAAAAGGAACTTGACACCCTTTATTCGACTCAGAAAGTTCCCTCACACAGCCATCCCCTTTGGAGAGGAGAACACACTTTACGGACTCAAATCGAGAGGAGCCCCTGTGCACATTGAAGGGCTCGAGAGGAAACCGGAAGTTCCCCTTCCAACACCAAAGGGGACCTGACTTCCCTGAAGCAACCCGAGCGAGTTCATGAGGTCCCCGTCGCAACTCAAGAAGCACCCCCATCTTCCCGCGGCAACTCGAGAAACACCCCAAAATTATTCCCTTAATGCGAGATGAGGAAATTTTGCGATGCAGCATCTCAAGAGAAATACCACATTCCCTCTTGAAAGGCAAAAATTTACTTGACACCCTTTATTCGACTCAGAAAGTTCCGTCACACAGCCATCCCCTTTTAGAGGAGAACACACTTTATGGACTCAATTCGATATGAGCCCCTGTGCACATTTAAGGGCTCGAGAGGAACACGGAAGTTCCACTTTCAACACTAAAGGGGAACTGACTTCCCAGAAACAACCCCAGCGCGTTCCTGGGGTCCCCGTCGCACCTCGAGAAGCACCCCCAGCTTCCCGTCCGAACTCCAGAAACACCCCAAATTATCCCCTCAATGAGAGATGAGGAAAGTTTGGAATTCAGCATCTCAAGAGAAATACCACATTCCCTCTTGAAAGGCAAAAATTTACTTGACACCCTTTATTCGACTCAGAAAGTTCCGTCACACAGCCATCCCCTTTTAGAGGAGAACACACTTTATGGACTCAATTCGATATGAGCCCCTGTGCACATTTAAGGGCTCGAGAGGAACACGGAAGTTCCACTTTCAACACTAAAGGGGAACTGACTTCCCAGAAACAACCCCAGCGCGTTCCTGGGGTCCCCGTCGCACCTCGAGAAGCACCCCCAGCTTCCCGTCCGAACTCCAGAAACACCCCAAATTATCCCCTCAATGAGAGATGAGGAAAGTTTGGAATTCAGCATCTCAAGAGAAATACCACATTCCCTCTTGAAAGGCAAAAATTTACTTGACCCCCTTTATTCGACTCAGAAAGTTCCCTCACACAGCCGCCCACTTTGGAGAGAACACATTTAATGGACTCAATTCGAGATGAGCCACTGTGCACATTTAAGGGCTGGAGAGGAACCCGGAAGTTCCCCTTCCAACACAAACGGGACCTGACTTACCTGAATCAACCACAACGAGTTCCTTAGGTTCCCGTCGCAACTCGAGAGGTACCCCCAGCTTCCCGCCGCAACTCGAGAAACACCCCAAAATTATCCCCTCAATGAGAGATGAGGATATTTTGCGATGCAGATTCTCAAGAGAAATACCATATTCTTTCTTGAAAGGCAAAAATGTACTTGACACCCTTTATTCGACTCAGAAAGTTCCCTCACACAGCCGTCCTCTTTGGAGAGAACACACTTTACGGACTCAATTCGAGATGAGCCCCTGTGCACATTTAAGGGCTCAAGAGGAACCCGGAAGTTCCCCTTCCAACACCAAAGGGGACCTGACTTCCCTGAAGCAACCACAGCGAGTTCCTGCGGTCCCCGTCGCAACTCGAGAAGCACCCCCAGCTTCCCGCCGCAACTCGAGAAACACCCCAAAATTATCCCCTCCATGCGAGATGAGGAAATTTTTCGATGCAGCATCTCAAGTGAAATACCACATTCCCTGTGGAAAGGCAAAAAGGTACTTGACACCCTTTATTCGACTCAGAAAGTTCCCTCACACAGCCGTCCCCTTTGGAGAGGAGAACACACTTTACGGACTCAATTGGAGAGGAGCCCCTGTGCACATTGAAGGGCTCTAGAGGAAACCGGAAGTTCCCCTTCCAACACCAAAGGGGACCTAGCTTCCCTGAAGCACCCCAGCGAGTTCCTGAGGTCCCTGTCCCAACTCGAGTAACACCCGAAAATTATCCCCTCCATGCGAGATGAGGAAATTTGGCGATGCAGCATCTCAAGAGAATTATCACATTCCCTCTGGAAAGTTAAAAAGGTACTTGACACCCTTTATTCGACTCTGAAAGATCCCTCACACAGCCGTCCCCTTTGGAGAGGAGAACACACTTTACGGACACATTTCGGGAGGAGCCCCTGTGCACATTGAAGGGCTCGAGAGGAAACCGGAAGTTCCCCTTCCAACACGAAAGGGGACCTGGCTTCCCTGAAGCAACCCCAGCGAGTTCCTGAGATCTCCGTCGCAACTCGAGAAGCACCCCCAACTTTCCCCGCAACTGGATAAACACCCCAAAATTATCCCCTCCATGCGAGATGAGGAAATTTGGCGATGAGCATCTCAAGAGAAATACCGCATTCCCTCTGGAAAGGCAAAAAGGAACTTGACACCCTTTATTCGACTCAGAAAGTTCCCTCACACAGCCATCCCCTTTGGAGAGGAGAACACACTTTACGGACTCAAATCGAGAGGAGCCCCTGTGCACATTGAAGGGCTCGAGAGGAAACCGGAAGTTCCCCTTCCAACACCAAAGGGGACCTGACTTCCCTGAAGCAACCCCAGCGATTTCCTGGGGTCCCCGTCGCAACTCGAGAAGCACCCCCAGCTTCCCGCCACAACTCGAGAAACACACTAAAATTATCCACTCCATGCGAGATGAGGAAATTTGGCGATGCAGCATCTCAAGAGAAATACCGCATTCCCTCTGGAAATGGAAAAAGGTACTTGACACCCTTTATTCGACTCAGAAAGTTCCCTCACACAGCCGACCCCTTTGGAGAGGAAAACACACTTTACGGACTCAATTCGAGAGGAGCCCCTGTGCACATTGAAGGGCTCGAGAGGAAACCGGAAGTTCCCCTTCCAAAACGAAAGGGGACCTGACTTCCCTGAAGCAACCCCAGGGAGTTCCGGAGGTCCCCGTCGCAACTCGAGAAGCACACCAACCTTCCCGCCGCAACTCGAGAAAAACCCCAAAATTATCCACTCCATGCGAGATGAGGAAATTTTGCGATGCAGCACCTCAAGAAAATACCACATTCCCTCTGGAAAGGCAAAAAGGTACTTGACACCCTTTATTCGACTCAGAAAGTTCCCTCACACAGCCGTCCTCTTTGGAGAGGAGAACACACTTTACGGACTCAATTCGAGAGGAGCCCCTGTAAACATTGAAGGGCTCGAGGGGAAACCGGAAGTTCCCCTTCCAACACCAAAGTGGATCTGACTTCCCTGAAGCAACCCCAGTGAGTTCCTGAGGTCGCCTTCGCAACTCGAGAAGCACCCCCAGCTTCCCGCCGCAACTCGAGAAACACACCAAAATTATCCCCTCCATGCGAGATGAGGAAATTTGGCGATGCAGCATCTCAAGAGAAATACAACATTCCCTCTGGAAAGGGAAAAAGGTACTTGACACCCTTTATTCGACTCAGAAAGTTCCCTCACACAGCCGACCCCTTTGGAGAGGAGAACACACTTTACGGACTCAATTCGAGAGGATACCCTGTGCACATTGAAGGGCTCGAGAGGAAACCGGAAGTTCCCCTTCCAACACCAAAGCGGACCTGACTTCACTGAAGCAACCCCAGGGAGTTCCTGAGGTCCCCGTCGCAACTCGAGAAGCACCCCCAGCTTCCCGCCAAAACTCGAGAAACACCCCAAAATTATCCCCTCCATGCGAGAGGAGGAAATTTGGCGATGCAGCATCTCAAGAGAAATACCACATTCCCTCTGGAAAGGCAAAAAGGTACTTGACACCCTTTATTCGACTAAGAAAGTTCCCTCACACAGCCGTCCTCTTTGGAGAGGAGAACGCACTAACGGACTCAATTCGAGAGGAGCCCCTGTGCACATTGAAGGGCTCGAGACGAAACCGGAAGTTCCCCTTCCAACACCAAAGGGGACCTGCTTCCCTGAAGCAACCCCAGCGAGTTCCTGAGGTCCCCGTCGCAACTCGAGAAGCACCCCTAGCTTCCCGCCTCAACTCGAGAAACAACACAAAATTATCCCCTCCATGCGAGAAGAGTAATTTGGCGATGCAGCATCTCCAGAGAAATGCCACATTCCCTCTGGAAAGGCAAAAAGGTACTTGACACCCTTTATTCGACTCAGAAAGTTCCCTCACACAGCCGTCCCCTTTGGAGAGGAGAACACACTTTAGGGACTCAATTCGAGAGAAGCCCCTGTGCACATTGAAGGGCTCGAGAGGAAACCGGAAATTCCCCTTCCAACACCAAAGGGGACCTGACTTCCCTGAAGCAACCCCAGCGAGTTCCTGAGGTCCCCGTCGCAACTCGAGAAGCACCCCCAGCTTCCCGCCGCAACTCGAGAAACACCCCAAAATTATCCCCGCAATGCGAGGTGAGGAAATTTTTTGCTGCATCTCAAGAGAAATACCACATTCCCTCTTAAAAGGCAAAAGGGTACTTGACACCCTTTATGCGACTCAAAAAGTTCCCTCACACAGCCGTCCCCATTGGAGAGGAGAACACACTTTAAGGACTAAATTCCCGAGGAGGCCCAATTCCCATTTAACGGCTCCAGAGTAAATCGGACTTTCCTATTACAAATCGAAAGGGGACCTGACTTCCCTGAATCAACCCGATCGAGTTCCTGAGGTCCCCGACGCACTTCAAGAAGTACCGCCATCTTCTCCCCGCAACTAAAGAAACACCACAATATTATAGACTCAATGCGAGATAAGGAAATTTTGCGCTGCAGAATCTCAAGTGAAATACCACATTCCATGTTGAAAGGCAATGGGTACTTGACACCCTTTATTCGACTCAGAAATTTCACTAACATCAGTCCCCTTTGGAGAGGAGAACACACTTTATGGACTCAATTCGAGATGAGCCCCTATTCCCATGAACGTCTCGAGAGTTAACCGGAGGTTCTCCTTCCAACAAAAAAGGGGTCCTGACATCCGTGAAGCAACCCGAGCGAGTTCCTGAGGTCCCCATCGCAACCTGAGAAGCACCCCCAGCTTCCCGCCGCAACTCGAGAAACACCCCAAAATTATCCCCTCCATGCGAGATGAGGAAATTTTGCGATGCAGCATCTCAAGAGAAATACCACATTCCCTCTTTAAGGCATAAACTTACTTGACACCTTTTATTCGACTCAGAAAGTTCCCTCACACAGCCGTCCCCTTTGGAGAGGAGAACACACTTTACGGACTCAATTGGAGAGGAGCCCCTGTGCACATTGAAGGGCTCTAGAGGAAACCGGAAGTTCCCCTTCCAACACAAAATGGGACCTGAATTCCCTGAAGCAACCCCAGCGAGTTCCTGAGGTCCGCGTCGCAACTCGAGAAGCACCCCCCGCTGCGCCGCAACTAGGAAAACACACCATAATTATCCCCTCCATGCGAGATGAGGAAATTTGGCGATGCATCATCTCAAGGGAAATACCACATTCCCTCTTGAAAGGTAAAAAGGTACTTGACACCCTTTATTCGACTCAGCAAGTTCCCTCACACAGCCGTCCCCTTTGGAGAGGAGAACACACTTTACGGACTCAATTCGAGAGGAGCCCCTGTGCACATTGAAGGGCTCGAGAGGAAACCGGAAGTTCCCCTTCCAACTCCAAAGGGGACCTGGCTTCCCTGAAGCAACCCCAGCGAGTTCCTGAGGTCCCCGTCGCAACTCGAGAAGCACCCCCAGCTTCCCGCAGCAACTCGAGAAACACCCCAAAATTATCCCCTCCATGTGAGATGAGGAAATTTGGCGATGCAGCATCTCAAGAGAAATACCACATTCCCTGTGGAAAGGCAAAAAGGTACTTGACACCCTTTATTCGACTCAGAAAGTTCCCTCACACAGCCGTCCCCTTTGGAGAGGAGAACACACTTTACGGACTCAATTAGAGAGTAGCCCCTGTGCACATTGAAGGGCTCGAGAGGAAACCGGAAGTTCCCCTTCCAACACCAAAGGGGACCTAGCTTCCCTGAAGCACCCCAGCGAGTTCCTGAGGTCCCTGTCCCAACTCGAGTAACACCCGAAAATTATCCCCTCCATGCGAGATGAGGAAATTTTGCGATGCAGCATCTCAAGAGAAATACCACATTCCCTCTTTAAGGCATAAACTTACTTGACACCTTTTATTCGACTCAGAAAGTTCCCTCACACAGCCGTCCCCTTTGGAGAGGAGAACACACTTTATGGACTCAATTTGAGATGAGCCCCTGTGCACATTTAAAGACTCGAGAGGAAACCGGAAGTTCCCCTTCCAACACAAAATGGGACCTGACTTCCCTGAAGAAACCCCAGCGAGTTCCTGAGGTCCCCGTCGCAACTCGAGAAGCACCCCAAAATTATCCCCTCAATGCGAGATGAGGAAATTTTGCGCTACAGAATCTCAAGAGAAATACCACATTTCCTCATAAAAGGCAAAAGGGTACTAAACACCCTTTATGCAACTCAGAATGTTCCCTCAAACAGCTGTCCCCATTGGGAGGAGAACACACTTTATGGACTCTATTCGAGAAGAGGCCCTATTCACATTAAAGGGTTTGAGAGTAATACGGAAGTTCCCCTTCCAGCACAAAATGGGACCAGACTGCCCTGAAGTAACTCGAGTGTGGTCCAGAGGTACTCGTCGGAACTGCAGTAGTACCCCCAGCTTCCCAACCCAATTCGTGAAACACCAAAAAATTATCCCCTCCATGCGAGATGAGGATATTTTGCGCTGCAGAATCTCAAGAGAAATCCCACATTCCCGCTTGAAAGGCAACAGTGTACTTGACTCCCTTTAGGCGACTCAGAATGTTCCCTAACATCCGTCCTCATTGCAGAGGAGAACACACTCTCTGGAGTCAAATCGAGAAGAGGCAATGTTCCCATTTAACGGCTGGAGAGTAATCTGGAAGTTCCCCTTCCAACACAAAAGGGGACTTGACTTCGCTGAAGCAACCCGAGCGAGTTCCTGAGGTCCCCGTTGCAAGTCGAGAAGTATCCCCTGCTTCCCTCTGCAACTCTAGAAATACCACAAAATTATCCCTTCAATGCGAGAAGACGTAATTTTGCGCTGCAGAATCTCAAGAGATTCTTGAAAGTGACACACTTTATGCCACTCAGAAAGTTCCCTAACATCTGTCCCCATTGGAGAGGAAAACAAAAATTATGGACTCAAATTGAGAGGAGGCTCTATTCCCATTAAAGGGCTCGAGAACAATCCGGAAGTTCCCCTTCCAGCACAAAAGGGGACCTGACTTCCCTGAAGTAATCCGCGTGTGTTCCAGAGGTCCTCGTCGCACCTCCAGGAATACCCCCAGCTTCCCGCCGCAATTCGAGAAACACCACAAAATTATCCCCTCAATGCGAGATGAAGAAATTTTGCGCTGCAGAATCTCAGGAGAAATCCCACATTCCCGCCTGAAAGGGAAAAGGGTATTTGACACACTTTATTCAGTTCATTTCAGTTCAGTCGCTCAGTCGTGTCCGACTCTCCGCGACCGCATGAATCACTGTACGCTAGGCCTACCTGTCCTACACCAACTGCTGGAGTTCACTCAAACTCATGTCCACAGAGTCGGTGATGCTATCCAGCCATCTCATTCTCTGTCGTCCCCTTCTGCTCCAGCCCCCAAACTCTCCTAGCATCAGAATCTTTTCCAGTGAGTCAACGCATCGCATGAGGTGGCCGAAGTATTGCAATTTCAGCTTTAGCATCAGTCCTTCCAATGAACACCGACGACTGATCTCCCTTAGAATGGACTGGTTGGATCTTCTTGCAGTCCAAGGGACTCTCAAGAGTCTTCTCCAATACCACAGTTCGAAAGCATCAGTTCTTCGGCGATCAGCTTTCTTCACAGTCCAACTCTCACATCCATACATGACCACGGGAAAAACCATAGCTTTGACTAGATGGAGCTTTTTTGGCAAAGTGATGTCTCTGCTTTTTAATATACTATCAAGGTTGATCATAACTTTCCTTCCAAGGAGTAAGCGCCTTGTAATTTCATGGCTTCAATCAGCATCTGCAGTGATTTTGGAGCCCCAAAAAATAAAGTGTGACACTGTTTCCACTGTTTTTCCATCTATTTCCCGTGAAGTGTTGGGACCAGATTCCATCACCTTTGTTTTCTGAATGTTGAGCTTCAAGCCAACCTTTTCACTCTCCTCTTTCACTTTCATCAAGAGGCTTTTGAGTTCCTCCTCACTTTCTGCCCTAAAGGTGGTGTCATCTGCACATCTGAGGTTATTGATATTTCTCCCAGCAATCTTGATTCCAGTTGTTCTTCTTCCAGCCCAGCATTTCTCATGATGCACTCTGCATATAAGTTAAATAAGCAAGATTACAATATACAGCCTTGACGTACTCCTTTTCCTATTTGGAACCAGTCTGTTGTACCATGCACAGTTCTGACTGCTGCTTCCTGACCTGCATACAGGTTTCTAAAGAGGCAGGTCAGGTGGTCTCGTATTCCCATCTCTTTCAGAATCTTCCACAGTTTATTGTGATC
Organism: Moschus berezovskii; assembly: GCF_049115385.1. Taxonomy (NCBI): domain Eukaryota; kingdom Metazoa; phylum Chordata; class Mammalia; order Artiodactyla; family Moschidae; genus Moschus; species Moschus berezovskii. The sequence continues at coordinate 736,511 of NC_142476.1, forward strand.
CACACAGTCAAAGGCTTTGGCATAGTCAATGAAGCAGAAATAGATGTTTTTCTGGAACTCTCTCGCTTTCTCCATGATCCAGCGGATGTTGGCAGTTTGATCTCTGGTGCCTCTGCCTTTTCTAAAACCTGCTTGAACATCTGGGAGTTCACGGATCACATATTGCTGAAGCCTGGCTTGGAGAATTTTGAGCATGACTGTACTAGCGTGTGAGATGAGTGCAATTGTGAGGTACCTTGAGCATTCTTTGGCATTGCCTTTCTTTGTGATTAGAATGAAGACTGACCTTTTCCAGTCCTGTGGCCACTGCTGAGTTTTCCAAATTTGTTGGCATATTGAGTGCAACACTTTCACAGCATCATCTTTCAAGATTTGAAATAGCTCAACTGGAATTCCATCACTTCCACTAGCTTTGTTCGTAGTGTTGCTTTCTAAGGCACACTTGAATTCACATTCCAAGATGTCTGGCTCTAGGCCAGTGATCACATTTTCGTGACTATCCTGGTCGTGAAGATCTTTTGTGTACAGTTCTTCTGTGTATTCTTGCCACCTCTTCTTAATATCTTCTGCTTCTGTTAGGTCCATAACATTTCTGTCCTTTATTGAGCCCATCTTTGTATGAAATGTTCCCTTGGAATCTCTAATGTTCTTGAAGAGATCTCTTGTTTTTCCTATTTTGTTGTTTTCCTCTATTTCCTTGCATTGATCACTGAGGAAGGCTTTCTTATCTCTCCTTGCTATTCTTTGGAACTCTGCATTCTAATGCTTATATCTTTCCCTTTCTCCTTTGCTTTTCGCTTCTCTTCTTTTCACAGCTATTTGTAAGGCCACTTCAGACAGCCATTTTGCTTTTTTTTGCATTTCTTTTCCATGGGGATGCTCTTGGTCCCTGTCTCCTGTACAATGTCACGAACCTCCATCCAGAGTTCATCAGGCACTCTATCTATCAGATCTAGTGCCTTAAATCTATTTCTCACTTCCACTATATAATCATAAGGGATTTGATTGAGGTCATATCTGAATGGTCTAGGGGTTTTCCCTACTTTCTTCAATTTAAGTCTGAATTTGGCAATAAGGAGTTCATGATCTGATCCACAGTCAGCTCCTGGTCTTGTTTTTGCTAACTGTATACAGCTTCTCCATCTTTGGCTGCAAAGAATAGAATCAATCTGATTTCGGTGTTGACCATCTGGTGAAATCCACGTGTAGAGTCTTCTCTTGTGTTGTTGGAAGAGGGAGTTTGCTATGACCAGTGCGTTCTCTTGACAAAACTCTATTAAACTTGGCACTGCTTCATTCCGTGCTCCAAGGCCAAATTTGCCTGTTACTCCAGGTGTTTCTTGACTTCCTACTTTTGCATTCCAGTCCCCTATTATAAAAAGGACATCTTTTTTGGGTGTTAGTTCTAAAAGGTCTTGTAGGTCTTCATAGAACCGTTCAACTTCGGCTTCTTCAGCGTTAGTGGTTGGGGCATAGGCCTGGATTACTGTAATGTTGAATGGTTTGCCTTGGAAACGAACAGAAATCATTCTGTCGTTTTTAAGATTGCATCCAAGTACTGCATTTCGGAGTCTCTTGTTGACCATTATGGCTACTCCGTTTCTTCTAAGGGATTTCTGCCCACAGTAGTATATATATAATGGTCATCTGAGTCAAATTCACACATTCCAGTCCATTTTAATTCACTGATTCCTAGAATGTCTATGTTCACTCTTGCCATCTCCTGTTTGACCACTTCCAATTTGCCTTGATTCCTGGACCTTACATTCCATGTTCCTATGCAATATTGCTCTTTACAGCACCAGACCTTGCTTCTTTCACCGGTCACATCCACAACTGGGTACTGGTTTTGCTTTTGCTCCATCCATTCATTCCTTCTAGAGTTATTTCTCCACTGATCTCCAGTAGCATACTGGGCACCTACAGACCTGGGGAATTCCTCATTCAGTATACTGTCATTTTGCCCTTTGTTACTTTTCATGGGGTTCTCAATGCAAATATACTGAAGTGGTTTGCCATTCGCTTCTGCAGTGGACCACATTCGGCTGTGGTCCATGTGATCAGATCGAGTAGATTCCTGTGATTATGATTTCAGTGTGTCTGCCATCTGAAGCCCCCTTGCAATACCTACCATCTGATTTGAGTTTCTCTTACCTTGGGTGTGGGATATCTCTTCACAGCTGCTCCAAGAAAGCACAGCTGCTGCACCTTACCTTGGATGAGGGGTATGTCCTCAAGGCCGCCCCTCCTGACCTTGAACGTGAGTACCTCCTCTCGGCCCTCCCCCGCACAGCCACCGCCTTTTGGAGGTGGGGTACCTCCTCTCGACCACCTGCCCTGGCCTCAGGCATGGGGTAGCTCCTCACCGTTGTGCATCTCTGCATGGTCGGTTGTGCCAGGGCCGGCTTCTCTCGAGTCTGCGCAGGCGGGGCCTGTGTATCCCGCCTCTGGTGGGCGGGGTCGGGGTCTCTCCCATCTGGGCGGGCAGGGCCGGGGTCTCTCGAGTCTGCGCGGGCGGGGCAAGTGTCTCTCGCATCTGCGCAGTTGGGGCCGGCTTCTCTTGCGTCTGTGCGGATGGCGCCAGCAACAATAGCGTCTGAGCGGGCGGGGCCGAGGTCTCTCGCGTCTGAGCGGGCGGGGCCGGGGTCTCTCGAGTCTGAGCGGGCGGGGCCGGGTTCTCTCCCATCTGCGCGGGTGGGGAAGGCCTCTCTCCCGTCTGCGCCGGCAAGGCCCGTGTCTCTGGCATCTCAGTCTCCTGGGCCGGCATCTCTCGTGTCTGCACGGGTGGGGCTGGTATTTCTCCCGTTTGCACAGCCGGGTGAGACTCAAAAAATTCCCTCAAACAGTCGTCCCCATTGGAGAGGAGAACACACTTTACGGACTTAACTCGAGAAGAGGCCCTATTCCCATTTAAAGGCTCAACAGTAATCCCGAAATTCCCCTTCCAACACAAAAGGGTTCCTGACTTCCCTGAAGGAGCCAGAGAGAATTCCTGAGGTCCTCTTCGCTACCTGAGAAGTTCAACCAGGTTCCCGCCGCAACTCTAGAAACACCACAAAATTATCCCCTCAATGCGAGATCAGGAAAATATTCCGCTGCACAATTCAAGAGAAATCCCATGTTCCACTGGAAAGGCAAAACTGTATTTGACACCCTTTATGCGACTCAGAAAATTCCCTCACACAGCCATCCCCATTGGAGAGGAGAACACAATTTATGGACTCAACTTGGGAAGAGGCCCTATTCCAATTTAACGGCTCGAGAGTAATCCCCAAATTCCTGTTCCAGTAGAAAAGGGTGACTAACTTCCCTGAAGCAACACAAGCGAGTTCCCGAGGTCCCCGTCGCAACTCGAGAAGTACCCCCAGCTTCCCGCCTCAAAAGGGGAAACACCAAAAAATTATCCGCTCAATGTGAGATGAGGAAATTTTGCACTGCACAATTAAATAGAAATCCCACATTCCCGCTTGAAAGGCAAAAGGGCACTTGACACACTTTATGCGATTCAGATAGTTTCCTAACACCCTTACTTATTGGAGCGGAGAACACACTTCATGGACTCAAATCTAGAAGAGGACCTATTCCCATTAAAGGGCTCGAGAGTAATCTGGAAGTTCCACTTCCAATAAAAGGGGACCTGACTTCCCTGCAGCAACACGAACGAGTTCCTGAGGTCCACGCTGCAACTCGAGAAGTACCCCCAGATCCAAGCCGAAACTCGAGACACAACAAAATTATCCCCACAATGCGAGATGAGGAAATTTTGCGCTCCAAAATCTCAAGAGAAGTCCCACATACCCGCTTGAAAGGCAAAAGGTCACTTGACACACTTTATGTGACCCAGAAAGTTCGCTCACAGAGCCGTACCCATTGGAGAGGAAAAAACACCCTTTGGACTCAACTCCAGATGAATCCCAATTCCCAATTAATGGCTGGAAAGTAAACCGGAAGTTCCCGTTCCAACACAAAAGGGGACCTGACTTCCCTGAAGCAACCCGAGCCACTTCCTGAGGTCCCCGTTGCAACTCGAGAAGCACCCCCAGCATCCCGCCGCAACTCGACAAACACCACAGAATTATCCCCTCAATGCGAGATGAGGAAATTGTGCGCTGCAGAATCTCAAGAGAAATACCACATTCCCGCTTGAAAGGCAAAAGGGTACTTGACACCCTTTATTCGACTCAGAAAGTACCCTCACACAGCCGTCCCCATTGGAGAGGAGAACACACTTTATGGACTCAATTCGAGATGAAGCCCTATTCCCATTTAATGGCTGGAGAGTAAACAGGAAGTGCCCTTTCCAACACAAAAGGGGACCTGCCTTACCTGAAGAAACCCAAGCAAGTTCTTGAGGTCCACATGGCAACTCGAGAAGTACCCCAAGCTTCCTGCCGCAACTAGAGAAACACCACAAAATTATCCCCTCAATGCGAGAAGAGGAAATTTTGCGCTGCACAATCTCAAGAGAAATACCACTATTCCCTCTTGAAAGGCAAAAATTACTTGATACCGTTTATGTGACTCAGAAATTTCACTAATATCATTCCCCATAGGAGAGGAGAACACACTTTATGGACTCAATTCGAGATGAGGCCCTATTCCCATTTAACGGCTCCAGACTAAGCCGGAAGTTCCCCTTCCAACACAAAAGGGGACCTGATTTTCCAGAAGCAACTCGAGCAAATGCCTGAGGTCCCCGTCGCAACACGAGAAGTAATCCAAAATTCCCGCCAGAACTTGACATACACCACAAAATTATCTCCTCAATGCGAGATGAGGATATTTTGCGCTGCAGAATCTCAAGGGAAATACTACATTCCCTCTTGAAATGCAAAAGGGTACTTGATATCCTTTATGCGACTCAGAAATTTCACTAACATCAGTCCCCATTGGAGAGGTGAACGAACTTTATGTACTCAATTCAAAATGAGGCACTATTGACAATTAACTGCTCGAGAGTAAATCGAAAGTTCCCCTTCCAACAAAAAGAGGACCTGCCTTACCTGAAGAAACCCGAGTGAGTTCCTGAGGTACGCATAGCAACGTGAGAAGTACCCCCAGCTTCCCACTGCAGCTCGAGAAACACCACAAAATTTTCCCCTCAATGCAAGAATAGGAAATTTTGCGTTACAGAATCTCAAGAGAAATACCACATTCCCTCTTGAAAGGCAAAACGGTTCTTGAAACCCTTTATGCGACTCAGAAAGTTCCCTCACACAGCCGTCCTCATTGGACAGGATAACACACTTTACGGATTCAAATCAAGATGAGGCCCTATTCCCAACAAACGGCTCGAGAGTAAACCGGAAGTTCCCCTTCCAACACCAAAGGGGACCTGACTTCGCTGAAGCAACCCAAGCGAGTTCCTGAGGTCCCCGCCGCAACTCGAGAAATACCCTAGCCTCCACCCGCAACTCGAGAAACACCACAAAATTATCCCCTCAATGAGAGATGAGGTTTTTTGCGCTGCAGAATCTCAAGAGAAATCCCACATTCCCGCTTGAAAGGCAAAAGCGTACTTGACACACTTTATGCCACTCAGAAAGTTCAATAATATCCGTCCCATTGGAGAAGATAACACACTTTAGGGACTCAACTGGAGAAGAGGCCCTATTCCCATTAAAGGGCTCAAAATTATTCCGGAAGTTCCCCTTCCAGCACAAATTGTACCTGATTCCCTGAAGGAACTCGAGGAAGTTTCTGAGGTCACCATCGCAACTGGAGAAACACCACAAAATTTTCCCCACAATGTGAGATGAGGAAAATTTGCGCTGCAGAATCTCAAGTGAAATCCCAGATATCCGCTTGAAAGGCAAAAGGGTACTTGACTCCCTTTAGCCGACTCAGAATGGTCCCTAACATTCGTCCTCAGTGGAGAGGATAACACACTTTATGGACTCAACTCCAGAAGAGGCCCTATTCCCATTAAAGGGCTCAAGAGTAATCCGGAAGTTCTCCTTCCAGGAAAAAAGGGGCCTGATTCCCTGAGGTAACTCGAGAAAGTTCCTGAGGTCCCCTTCGCAACTCGAGAAGCACAACAAAATTATCCCCTCGATGAGGAAATTTTGCGCTGCAGAGTCTCAAGTGATATCCCACATTCCCGCTTGAAAGGCATAATGGTACCTGACTCCCTTTAGGCGACTCAGAATGTTCCCTAACATCCGTCCTCAGTGGAGAGGAAAGCACACTTCATGTACTCAAATCGAAAAGAGGCTATATTCCCATTTAAAGGCTCGAGAGTAATCAAGAAGTTCCGCTTCCAACACAAAAAAGGACTTGACTTCCCTGAAGCAACCTGAGCGAGTTCCTGAGGGTCCCGTCTCAACTCCAGAAGTACCCCCTGCTTCCCGCCCCAACTCAAGAAACGACACAATATTATCCCCTCAGTGCGAGATGAGGTAATTTTCTGCTGCAGAATCTCAAGAGAAATCCCGCATTCCCGCTTGAAAGCAAAAGGGAACTTGACACACTTTATGCCACTCAGAATGTTCCCTAACATCCGTCCCCATTGGAGAGGCATACACACTTTATGGACTCAACTCCAGAAGAGGCCCTATTCCCATTAAAGGGCTCGAGACTAATCCGGAAGTTCCCCTTCCAGCACAAAAGGGGAACTGACTTCCCTGAAGAAACTCGAGTGAGTTCCTGAGGTCGCCATCTAAACTCAAGAAGTACCCCCAGCGTCCCGCCGCAACTCGACAAACACACCAAAATGATCCCCTCAATGACAGATGAGGAAATTTTGCGCTGCAGAATCTCAAGAGAAATCCCACATTCCCGCTTGAAAGGCAAAAGGGTACTGACTCCGTTTATGCGACTCAGAATGTTCCCTAACATCCTTCCTCAGTGGAGAGGAAAACACACTTTATGGACTCAAATCGAGAAGAGGCATTTTTCCCATTTAACAGCTCGAGAGTAATCCGGAAGTTCCCCTTCCAACACAAAAAAGGACTTGACTTCCCTGAAGCAACCCGAGCGAGTTCCTGAGGTCCCCGCTGCACCTGGAGAAGTACCCCCATCTTCCCGCTGCAACTCGAGAAACACCACAAAATTATCCCCTCAATGGGAGATGAGGAAATTTTGCGCTGCAGAATCTCAAGAGAAATCCCACATTCCCGCTTGAAAGTCAAAAGAGTACTTGACTCCCTTTAGGCGACTCAGAATGTTCCCTAACATCCATCCTCAGTGGAGAGGAGAACATATTTTATGGACTGAAATGGAGAGGAGGCAATATTCCCTTTTAACATCTCGACAGTAATCCGGAAGTTCCCCTTCCAAAATAAAAGGCGACTTGACTTCCCTGAAGCAACCCGAGCGAGTTCCTGAGGTCCCCGCCATAGCTAGAGAAGTGCCCCCTGCTTCCCACCACAACTGGTGAAACACCACAAAATTATCCCCTCAATGTGAGATGAGGTTATTTTGCGCTGCGGAATCTCAAGAGATATCCCACATTCCCGCTTCAAAGGCAAAAGGGTACTTGACACACTTTATGCCACTCAGAAAGTCCAAAAATAACCGTCGCCATTGGAGAGAATAGCACACTTTATGGACTCAACAACAAAAGAGGGCCTATTCCCATTAAAGGGCTCGAGAGTAATCCGGAAGTTCCTCTTGCAGCACAAATGGGACCCGATTCCCTGAAGTAACTCTAGTAAGTTTCTGAGGTCCCCATCGCAGCTCGAGAAACACCACATAATTATCCCCACAATGTGAGATGAGGAAATTTTGCGCTGCAGAATCTCAAGAGAAATCCCACATTCCCGCTTGAAAGGTAAAAGGGTATTTAACACCGTATAGGCGACTCAAAATGGTCCCTAACATCCATCCTCAGTGGAGAGGAGAACACAATTTATGGACTGAAGTCGAGAAGAGCTAATATTCCCATTTAACGGCTCGAGAGTAATCCGGAAGTACCCCTTCCAACAGCAAAGAGGAACTGACTTCACCGAAGCAAGTGAGTGAGTTCCTGAGGTCCCCTTCGAAACTCAAAAAGTAATCACTGCTTCCGCCTGCAAAAAGACCAACACCACAAAATTATCCCCTCAATTCGAGATGAGGTCATTTCGCGCTGCAGATCGGAAAAAAATTCCCACATTCCCTCTTGAAAGGCAAAAGGGTACCTGACTTTCTCTGTGCCACTCAGAAAGTTCCCTAACATCCATCCCCATTGGAGAGGAGAACAAATTTTATGGACTCAATTCGAGATGAGCCCCAGTGCACATTTAAAGGCTCCAGAGGAAACCAGAAGTTCCCCTTCCAACACCAAAGGGGACCTGATTTCCCTGAGGCAACCCCAGCGATATCATGAGGTTCGCGTCGCAACTCGAGAAGCACCCCCAGCTTCAGGCCGCAACTCGAGAAACACCCCAAAATTATCTCCTCAATGCGAGATGAGGAAATTTTGCGATGCAGCATCTCAAGAGAAACACCACATTCCCTCTTGAAAGGCAAAAAGGTACTTGACACCCTTTATTCGACTCAGAAAGTTCTCTCACACAACCGTCCCCTTTGGAGAAGAGAACACACTTTATGGACTCAATTCGAGATGACACCCCGTGCATATTTAAGGGCTCGAGAGGAACCCGGAAGTTCTCCTTCCAACACCAAAGGGGACCTGACTACCCTGAAGCAACTGCAGCGAGTTCCTGAGGTCCCCGTGGAAAATCGAGAAGCACCCCCAGCTGCCCGCCGCAATTCGAGAAACACCCAAAAATCATGCCCTCCATGCGAGATTAGGAAATATTGCGATGCAGAATCTGAAGAGAAATACCACATTCCCTCTAGAAAGGCAAAAAGGTACTTGAAACTGTTTATTCAACTCAGAAAGTTCGCTCACACAGCCGTACCCTTTGGAGAGGAGAACACACTTTATGGACTCAATTCGAGATGAGCTCCTGTGCACATTTAAGGGCTCGAGAGGAAACCGGAAGTTCCACTTCCAACAGCAAAGGGGAACTGACTTCCCTGAAGCAACCCCAGCGAGTTCCTGAGGTCCCCGTCTCAACTTGAGAAGCACCCACAGCTTCCCGCCGCAACTCGAGAAACACACCAAAATTATCCGCTCCATGAGAGATGAGGAAATTTTGCGATGCAGCATCTCAAGAGAAATACCACATTCCCTCTTGAAAGGCAAAAAGGTACTTGACACCCTTTATTCAACTCAGAAAGTTCCCTCACACAGCCGTCCCCTTTGGAGAGGAGAACACACTTTTTGGACTCAATTTTAGATGAGCCCCTCTGCACACTTAAGGGCTCGAGAAGAAACCGGAAGTTCCCCTTCCAACACCAAAGGGGACCTGACTTCCCTGAAGCAACCCCAGCGAGTTCCTGAGGTCCCCGTCGCAACTGGAGAAGCACCCCCAGCTTCCCGTCGCAACTCGAGAAACACCCCAAAATTATCCCCTCCATGCGAGATGAGGAAATTTTGCGATTCAGCGTCTCAAGAGAAATACCACATTCCCTCCTGATAGGCAAAAAGGTACTTGACACCCTTTATTCAACTCAGAAAGTTCCCTCAAACAGCCGTCCCCTATGGAGAGGAGATCACACTTTATGGATTCAATTCGAGATAGCACCTGTGAACATTTAAGGGCTGGAGAGGAAACCGAACGTTCTCCTTCCAAAACCAAAGGGGACCTGACTTCCCTGAAGCAACCCCAGCGAGTTCCTGTGGTCCCTGTCGCAACTCGAGAAGCACCCGCAGCTTCCCGCCGCAATTCGAGAAACACCCCATAATTATACTCTCCTTACGAGATGAGGAAATTTTGCGATGCAGCATCTCAAGAGAAATAACACATTCCCTCTTGAAAGGCAAAAAGGTACTTGACACCCTTTATTCGACTCAGAAAGTTCCCTCACACAGCCGTCCCCTTTGGAGGGAGAACACACTTTATGGCCTCAATTCGAGAAGTGCCCCTGTGCACATTTAAGGGCTCGAGAGGAATCCGGAAGTTCCCCTTCCAACAGGAAAGGGGACCTAACTTCCCTGAAGCAACCCCAGCGATTTCCTGAGGTCCCCGTCGCAACTCGAGAAGCACCCCCAGCTTCCCGCCGCAACTCGAGAAACACACCAAAATTATCCCCTACATGCGAGATGAGGAAATTTCGCGATGCAGCTTCTCAAGAGAAATACCACATTCCCTCTTGAAAGGCAAAAAGTTGCTTGACACCCTTTATTCTAATCAGAAAGTTCCCTCACACAGCCCTCCCCTTAGGAGATAACACACTTTATGGACTCAATTCGTGAGGAGTCCCTGTGCACATTTAAGGGCTCGAGAGGAAACCGGAAGTTCCCCTTCCAACAGGAAAGGGGACCTACTTCCCTGAAACAGCCCCATCGAGTTCCTGAGGTCCACGTCTCAACTCGAGAAGCACCCCCAGATTCCCGCCGCAACTCGAGAAACACCCCAAAATTATCCCCTCATTGCGAGATGAGGAAATTTTGCGATGCAGCATCTCAAGAGAAATACCACATTCCCTCTTGAAAGGCAAAAAGGTACTTGACACCATTTATTCGACTCAGAAAGTTCCCTCACACAGCCGTCCCCTTTGGAGAGAACACACTTTATGGACTCAATTCGAGAATAGCCCCTGTGCACATTTAAGGGCTCGAGAGGAACCCGGAAGTTCCCCTTTCAACACCAAATGGGACCTGAATTCCCCGAAGCAACCACAGAGAGTTCCTGAGGTCCCCGTCGAAACTCAAGAAACACCTCCAGCTTCCCGCCGCAACTCGAGAAACAGCCCAAAATTATCCCCTCAATGCGAGATGAGGAAATATTGCGATGCAGCATCTCAAGAGAAATACACATTCCCTGTTGAAAGGCAAAAAGTTACTTGACACCTTTTATTCGACTCAGAAAGTTGCCTCACACAGCCCTCCCATTTTACAGGAGAACACACTTTATGGACTCAATTCGAGATGAGCCCCTGTGCACATTTAAGGGATCCAGAGGAACCAGGGGTTCCCCTGCCAACACCAAAGGGGACCTGACTTCCCTGAAGCAACCCCATAGATTTCCTGAGGTGCCCTTTGCAACTTGAGAAGCACCCGCAGCTTCCTGCCGCAACTCGAGAAACACTCCAAAATTATCCCCTCCTGGCGAGATGAGGAAAGTTTGAGATGCAGCATCTCAAGAAAAATACCACATTCCCCTTGAAAGGCAAAAACGTACTTGACACGGTTTATTCGACTCATAAAGTTCCCTAACACAGCCGTCCCCTTTTAGAGGAGAACACACTTTATGGACTCAATTCGAGATGAACCCCTGTGCACATTTAAGGGCTCGAGAGGAACCCGGAAGTTCCCCTTCCAACACCAAAGGGGAACTGACTTCCCTGAAATAACCACAGCGAGTTCCTGAGGTCCCCGTCGCAACTCGAGATGCACCCCCAGCATGCCACCGCAACTCGAGAAACACACCAAAATTATCCCCTCAATGCGAGATGAGGAAATTTGGCGATGCAGCATCTCAAGAGAAATACCACATTCCCTCTTGAAAGGCAAAAAGGTACTTCACTACCTTTATTCGACTCAGAAAGTTTCCTCACACAGCCGTCCCCTTTGGAGAGAACACACTTTATGGACTCAATTAGAGATGAGACCCTGTGCACATTAAAGGGCTGGAGAGGAACCCGCAATTTCCCCTTCCAAAACCACAGGGGACCTGACTTGCCTGAAGCAACCCCAGCGAGTTCCTGAGGTCCCCGTCGCAACTTGAGAAGCACCTGCAGCTTCCTGCCGCAACTGGAGAAACACTCCAAAATTATCCCCTCCTTGCGAGATGAGGAAAGTTTGCAATGCAGCATCTCAAGAAAAATACCACATTCCCTCTTGAAAGGCAAAAACGTACTTGACACCGTTTATTCGACTCAGAAAGTTCCCTCACACAGCCGTCCCCTTTTAGAGGAGAACACACTTTATGGACTCAATTCGAGATGAGACCCTCTGCACATTTAACGGCTCGAGAGGAACCCGGAAGTTCCCCTTCCATCAGGAAAGGGGACCTGATTTACCTGAAGCTACCCCAGCGAGTTCCTGAGGTCCGCGTCGCAAATCGAGAAGCACCCCCAGCTTCCCGCCGCAACACGAGAAACACCCCAAAATTATCTCTTCAATGCGAGATGAGGAAATTTTGCGATGCAGCATCTCAAGAGAAATACCACATTCCCTCTTGACAGGCAAAAAGGTACCTGACACCCTTTATTCGACTCAGAAAGTTCCCTCACACAGCCGTCCCCTTTTAGAGGAGGACACACTTTATGGACTCAATTCGAGATGAACCCCTGTGCACATTTAAGGGCTCGAGAGGAACCCGGAAGTTCCCCTTCCAACACCAAAGGGGAACTGAATTCCCTGAAGTAACCCCAGCGAGTTCCTGAGGTCCCCGTCGCAACTCGAGATGCACCCCCAGCATGCGACCGCAACTCGAGAAACACACCAAAATTATCCCCTCAATGCGAGATGAGGAAATTTGGCGATGCAACATCTCAAGAGAAATACCACATTCCCTCTTGAAAGGCAAAAAGCTACTTGACACCCTTTCTTCGACTCAGAAAGTTCCCTCACACAGCCGACCCCTTGGGAGAGAACACACTTTATGGACTCAATTAGAGATGAGCCCCTGTGCACTTTTAAGGGCTCGAGAGGAACCCGGAATTTCCCCTTCCAAAACGAAGGGGAACTGACTTCCCTGAAGCAACCCCAGCGAGTTCCTGAGGTCCCCATTGTAACTCGAGAAGCACCCCCAGCTTCCCTCCGCAACTCGAGAAACACCCCAAAATTATCCCCTCCTTGCGAGATGAGGAAATTTTCCAATGCAGCATCTCAAGAAAAATACCACATTCCCTCTTGACAGGCAAAAAGGTACCTGACACCCTTTAATCGAGTCAGAAACTTCCCTCACACAGCCGTCCCCTTTGGAGAGAACACACTTAATGGACTCAATTCGAGATGAGCCCCTGTGCACATTTAAGGGCTCGAGGGGACCCCGGACGTTTCCCTTCCAACACAAAATGGGACCTGACTTCCCTGAAGCAACCCCAGCGAGTTCCTGAGGTCCCCGTCCCAACTCGAGAAGCACCCCCAGCTTCCCGCCGCAACTCGAGAAACACCCCAAAATTATCCCCTCAATGCGAGATGAGGAAATTTGGCGATGCAGCATCTCAAGAGAAATACCACATTCCCTCTTGAAAGGCAAAAAGGTACTTGACACCCTTTATTCGACTCAGAAAGTTCCCTCAAACAGCCGTACGCTTTTAGAGGAGAAAACACTTTATGTACTCAATTCGAGATGAGCCCCTGTGCATATTTAAGGGCTCCAGCGGAACCCGGAAGTTCCCCATCCAACATGAAAGGGGACCTGACTTCCCTGAAGCAACCCCAGCGAGTTCCTGAGATCCCAGTCGCAACTCTTGGAGCACCCCCAGCTTCCCGCCGCAACTCGAAAAACACACCAAAATTATCCCCTCAATGCGAGATGAGGAAATTTTGCGATGCAGTATGTCAAGAGAAATACCACATTCCCTCTTGAAAGGCAAAAAGGTACTTGATACCGTTTATTCGACTCAGAAAGTTCCCTCACACAGCCGTCCCCTTTGGAGAAAACACATTTTACGGACTCAATTCGAGATGAGCCCCTGTGCACATTTAAAGGCTCGAGAGGAACCCGGAAGTTCCCCTTCCAACACCAAAGGGGACCTCACTTCCCTGAAACAACCCCAGCGAGTTCCTGAGGTCCCCTTCGCAACTCTTGAAGCACCCCCAGTTTCCTGCCGCAACTCGTGAAACACCCCAAAATTGTCCCCTCAATGCGAGATGAGGAGATTTTGCGATTCAGCATCTCAAGAGAAATACCACATTCCCCCTTGAAAGGCAAAAATTCACTTGACACCCTTTATGAAACTCAGAAAGTTCCCTCACACAGCCGTCCCATTTTAGAGGAGAACTCACTTTATGGACTCAATTCCAGATGAGCCCCTTTGCACATTTAAGGGCTCGAGAGGAACGCGGAATTTCACCTTCCAACACCAAAGGGGACCTGACTTCCCTGAAGCAACCCCTGCGAGCTCCTGAGGCCCCCGTCGCAACTCTTGAAGCACCCCCAGCTTACTGCCGCAACACGAAAAACACCCCAAAATTATCCCCTCAATGCGAGATGAGGAAATTTTGCGATGCAGCATCTCAAGAGAAATACCACATTTCCTCATAAAAGGCAAAAGCGTACTAAACACCCTTTATGCAACTCAGAAACTTCCCTCACACAGCCGTCCCCTTTGGAGAGGAGAACACACTTTATGGACTCATACGGAACTTCCCCTTCCAGCACAAAATGAGACCAGACTTCCCTGAAATAACTCGAGTGTGTTCCAAAGGTTCTCGTCGGAACTGCAGAAGTACCCCCAGCTTCCCAACCCAATTCGTGAAACACCAAAAAATTATCCCTTCCATGCGAGATGAGGAAATTTTACGCTGCAGAATCTCAAGAGAAATCCCACATTCCTGCTTGAAAGGCAATAGTGTACTTGACTCCCTTTAGGCGACTCAGAATGGTCCCTAACATCCGTCCTCAGTGCAGAGGAGAACACACTCTTCGGACTCAAACCGAGAAGAGGCAATATTCCCATTTAACGGCTCGAGAGTAATCTGGAAGTTCCCCTTCCAACACAAAAGGGGACTTGACTTCGCTGAAGCAACCCGAGCGAGTTCCTGAGTTCACCTTTGCAACTCGAGAAGTACCCCCTGCTTTTCTCTGCAACTCGAGAAATACCACAAAATTATCCCCTCAATGCGAGATGAGGTAATTTTGTGCTGAAGAATCTCAAGAGAAATCCCACATTCCTGCTTGAAAGGCAAAAGGGTACTTGACACACTTTATGCCACTCAGAAAGTTCCCTAACATCCGTCCCCATTGGAGAGGAGAACACAATTTATGGACTCAAATCGAGAGGAGGCCCTATTCCCATTAAAGGGCTCGAGAACAATCCGGAAGTTCCCCTTCCAGCACAAAGGGGACCTGACTTCCCTGAAGAAATCCGAGTGTGTTCCAGAGGTCCTCGTCGCAACTGGAGAATCACCCCCAGCTTCCCAACCCAATTCGTGTAACAGCTCATAATTATCCCCTCCATGCGAGATGAGGAAATTTTGCACTGCAGAATCTCAAGAGAAATCCCACATTCCCGCTTGAAAGGCAAAAGGGTACTTGACTCCCTTTAGGCGACTCAGAATGGACCCTAACATCCGTCCTCAGTGGAGAGGAGAACACACTTCACGGACTCAAATCGAGAAGAGGCAATATTCCCATTTAACGGCTGGAGAGTAATCCGGAAGTTCCCCTTCCAGCACAAACGGGGACCTGACTTCCCTGAAGTAACTCGAGTGAGTTCCTGAGGTCCCCTTCGCACCTCGAGGAATACCCCCAGCTTCCCGCCGCAATTCGAGAAACACCACAAAATTATCCCCTCAATGCGAGATGAAGAAATTTTGCGCTGCAGAATTTCAACAGTAATCCCACATTCCCGCCTGAAAGGGAAAAAGGTATTTGACACACTTTATTCAGTTCAGTTCAGTTCAGTCGCTCAGTCGTGTCCGACTCTCCGCGACCTCATGAATCACTGTACGCTAGGCCTCCCTGTCCTACACCAACTCCCGGAGTTCACTCAAACTCATGGCCACAGAGTCGGTGATGCTATCCAGCCATCTCATTCTCTGTCGTCCCCTTCTCCTCCAGCCCGCAACCTCTCCTAGCATCAGAATCTTTTCCAGTGAGTCAACGCATCGCATGAGGTGGCCGAAGTATTGCAGTTTCAGCTTTAGCATCAGTCCTTCCAATGAACACCGACGATTGATCTCCCTTAGAATGGACTGGTTGGATCTTCTTGCAGTCCAAGGGACTCTCAAGAGTCTTCTCCAATACCACAGTTCGAAAGCATCAGTTCTTCGGCGATCAGCTTTCTCCACAGTCCAACTCTCACATCCATACATGACCACGGGAAAAACCATAGCTTTGACTAGATGGAGCATTTTTAGCAAAGTGATGTCTCTACTTTTTAATATACTATCAAGGTTGATCATAACTTTCCTTCCAAGGAGTAAGCGCCTTGTAATTTCATGGCTTCAATCAGCATCTGCAGTGATTTTGGAGCCCCAAAAAAAAAAGTGTGACACTGTTTCCACTGTTTTTCCATCTATTTCCCGTGAAGTGTTGGGACCAGATTCCATCACCTTTGTTTTCTGAATGTTGAGCTTCAAGCCAACCTTTTCACTCTCCTCTTTCACTTTCATCAAGAGGCTTTTGAGTTCCTCCTCACTTTCTGCCCTAAAGGTGGTGTCATCTGCACATCTGAGGTTATTGATATTTCTCTCAGCAATCTTGATTCCAGTTGTTCTTCTTCCAGCCCAGCATTTCTCATGATGCACTCTGCATATAAGTTAAATAAGCAAGATTACAATATACAGCCTTGACGTACTCCTTTTCCTATTTGGAACCAGTCTGTTGTTCCATGCACAGTTCTGACTGTTGCTTCCTGACCTGCATACAGGTTTCTAAAGAGGCAGGTCAGGTGGTCTGGTATTCCCATCTCTTTCAGAATCTTCCCCAGTTTATTGTGATCCACACAGTCAAAGGCTTTGGCATAGTCAATGAAGCAGAAATAGATGTTTTTCTGGAACTCTCTCGCTTTCTCCATGATCCAGCGGATGTTGGCAATTTGATCTCTGGTGCTCTGCCTTTTCTAAAACCTGCTTGAACATCTGGGAGTTGACGGATCACATATTGCTGAAGCCTGGCTTGCAGAATTTTGAGCATGACTGTACTAGCGTGTGAGATGAGTGCAATTGTGCGGTAGTTTGAGCATTCTTTGGCATTGCCTTTCTTTGGGATTGGAATGAAGACTGACCTTTTCTAGTCCTGTGGCCACTGCTGAGTTTTCCAAATTTGTTGGCATATTGAGTGCAGCACTTTCACAGCATCATCTTTCAAGATTTGAAATAGCTCAACTGGAATTCCATCACTTCCACTAGCTTTGTTCGTAGTGTTGCTTTCTAAGGCACACTTGAATTCACATTCCAAGATGTCTGGCTCTAGGCCAGTGATCACATTTTCGTGACTATCCTGGTCGTGAAGATCTTTTTTGTACAGTTCTTCTGTGTATTCTTGCCACCTCTTCTTAATATCTTCTGCTTCTGTTAGGTCCATACCATTTCTGTCCTTTATTGAGCCCATCTTTGCATGAAATGTTCCCTTGGAATATCTAATGTTCTTGAAGAGATCTCTTGTTTTTCCTATTCTGTTGTTTTCCTCTATTTCTTTGCATTGATCACTGAGGAAGGCTTTCTTCTCTCTCCTTGCTATTCTTTGGAACTCTGCATTCTAATGCTTATATCTTTCCCTTTCTCCTTTGTTTTTCGCTTCTCTTCTTTTCACAGCTATTTGTAAGGCCACCTCAGACAGCCATTTTGCTTTTTTTGCATTTCTTTTCCATGGGGATGCTCTTGGTCCCTGTCTCCTGTACAATGTCACGAACCTCCATCCAGAGTTCATCAGGCACTCTATCTATCAGATCTAGTCCCTTAAATCTATTTCTCACTTCCACTGTATAATCCTAAGGGATTGGATTGAGGTCATATCTGAATGGTCTAAGGGTTTTCCCTACTTTCTTCAATTTAAGTCTGAATTTGGCAATAAGGAGTTCATGATCTGAGCCACAGTCAGCTCCTGGTCTTGTTTTTGCTAACTGTATACAGCTTCTCCATCTTTGGCTGCAAAGAATAGAATCAATCTGATTTCGGTGTTGACCATCTGGTGATATCCACGTGTAGAGTCTTCTCTTGTGTTGTTGGAAGAGGGAGTTTGCTATGACCAGTGCGTTCTCTTGACAAAACTCTATTAGACTTGGCCCTGCTTCATTCCGTGCTCCAAGGCCAAATTTGCCTGTTACTCCAGGTGTTTCTTGACTTCCTACTTTTGCATTCCAGTCCCCTAGAATGAAAAAGACATCTTTTTTGGGTGTTAGTTCTAAAAGGTCTTGTAGGTCTTCATAGAACCGTTCAACTTCGGCTTCTTCAGCGTTAGTGGTTGGGGCATAGGCCTGGATTACTGTAATGTTGAATGGTTTGCCTTGGAAACGAACAGAAATCATTCTGTCGTTTTTAAGATTGCATCCAAGTACTGCATTTCGGAGTCTCTTGTTGACCATGATGGCTACTCCATTTCTTCTAAGGGATTTCTGCCCACAGTAGTATATATATATATAATGGTCATCTGAGTTAAATTCACACATTCCAGTCCATTTTAATTCACTGATTCCTAGAATGTCTATGTTCACTCTTGCCATCTCCTGTTTGACCACTTCCAATTTGCCCTGATTCCTGGACCTTACATTCCAAGTTCCTATGCAATATTGCTCTATACAGCACCAGACCTTGCTTCTATCACTGGTCACATCCACAACTGGGTACTGGTTTTGCTTTTGCTCCATCCCTTCATTCCTTCTAGAGTTATTTCTCCACTGATCTCCAGTAGCATACTGGGCACCTACAGACCTGGGGAATTCCTCATTCAGTGTCCTGTCATTTTGCCCTTTGATACTGTTCATGGGGTTCTCAATGCAAATATACTGAAGTGGTTTGCCATTCCCTTCTCCAGTGGACCACATTCGGCTGTGGTCCATGTGATCAGATGGAGTAGATTCCTGTGATTATGATTTCAGTGTGTCTGCCATCTGAAGCCCCCTTGCAATACCTACCATCTGATTTGAGTTTCTCTTACCTTGGGTGTGGGATATCTCTTCACAGCTGCTCCAAGAAAGCACAGCTGCTGCACCTTACCTTGGATGAGGGGTATGTCCTCAAGGCCGTCCCTCCTGACCTTGAACGTGAGTACCTCCTCTCGGCCCTCCCCCGCACAGCCACCGCCTTTTGGAGGTGGGGTACCTCCTCTCGGCCACCTGCCCTGGCCTCAGTCATGGGGTAGCTCCTCACCGCTGCGCATCTCTGCATGGTCGGTTGTGTCAGGGCCGGCTTCTCTGGAGTCTGCGCGGGCAGGGCCGGCGTATCCTGCGTCTGGTGGGCGGGGCCGGGGTCTCTCCCATCTGGGCGGGCGGGGCAGGGGTCTCTCGCGTCTGCGCGGGCGGGGCAAGTGTCTCTCGCATCTGCGCAGGCGGGGCCGGCTTCTCTTGCGTTTGCGCGGGCGGGGCCGGGGTCTCTCGAGTCTGCGCGGGCAGGGCCGGGTTCTCTCCCGACTGCGCGGGTGGGGAAGGCCTCTCTCCCGTCTGCGCCAACAAGGCCCATGTCTCTGGCGTCTCAGCCACCTGGGCCGGCATCTCTCGTGTCTGCGCGGGTAGGGCTGGTATTTCTCCCGTTTGCACAGCCGGGTGAGACTCAAAAAATTCCCTCAAACAGTCGTCCCCATTGGAGAGGAGAACACACTTTACGAACTTAACTCGAGAAGCGGCCCTATTCCCATTTAAAGGCTCAACAGTAATCCCGAAATTCCCCTTCCAACACAAAAGGGTTACTGACTTCCCTGAAGCAGCCAGAGAGAATTCCTGAGGTCCTGTTCGCTACCTGAGAAGTTCAACCAGGTTCCCGCTGCAACTCTAGAAACACCACAAAATTATCCCCTCAATGCGAGATCAGGAAAATATTCCGCTGCACAATTCAAGAGAAATCCCACGTCTCGCTGGAAAGGCAAAACTGTATTTGACACCCTTTATGCGACTCAGAAAATTCCCTCACACAGCCATCCCCATTTATAGGAGAACACAATTTATGGACTCAACTTGGGAAGAGGCCCTATTCCCATTTAAAGGCTTGAGAGTAATCCTGAAATTCCCGTTCCAGTAGAAAAGGGTGACTAACTTCCCTGAAGCAACACAAGCGAGTTCCCGACGTCCCCGTAAACTCGAGAAGTACTCCCAGATTCCCGCCTCAAAAGGGGAAACACCAAAAAATTATCCGCTCAATGTGAGATGAGGAAATTTTGCACTGCACAATTAAATAGAAATCCCACATTCCCGCTTGAAAGGCAAAAGGGCACTTGACACACTTTATGCGATTCAGAGAGTTTCCTAACACCCGTACTTATTGGAGCGGAGAAAACACTTCATGGACTCAAATCTAGAAGAGGACCTATTCCCATTTAAGGGCTCGAGAGTAATCTGGAAGTTCCACTTCCAAAAAAAGGGGACCTGACTTCCCTGAAGCAACACGAACGAGTTCCTGAGGTCCACAATGCAACTCGAGAAGTACCCCCAGATCCAAGCCGAAAATCGAGACACAACAAAATTATCCCCACAATGCGAGATGAGGAAATTTTGCGCTCCGAAATCTCAAGAGAATTCCCACATACGCGCTTGAAAGGCAAAAGGTCACTTGACACACTTTATGTGACCCAGAAAGTTCGCTCACAAAGCCGTACCCATTGGAGAGGAAAAAACACCTTTCGGACTCAATTCCAGATGAATCCCTATTCCCAATGAATGGCTCGAAAGTAAACCGGAAGTTCCCGTTCCAACACAAAAGGGTACCTGACTTCCCTGAAGCAACCCGAGCCACTTCCTGAGGTCCCCGTTGCAACTCGAGAAGCACTCCCAGCATCCCGCAGCAACTCGACAAACACCACAGAATTATCCTCTCAATGCGAGATGAGGAAATTGTGCGCTGCAGAATCTCAAGAGAAATACCACATTCCCGCTTGAAAGGCAAAAGGGTACTTGACACCCTTTATACGACTCAGAAATTTCACTAACATCAGTCCCCAATGGATAGAATAACACATTTTCAGGACTCAGTTCTAGATGGGAACCTATTTCCATTTAATGGCTCGAGAGTAACACGGAAATTCCCATTCCAATACCAAAGGGGACCTGACTTCCCTGAAGAAACCGAAGAGAGTTCCTGAGGTCCCCGTTGAAACTAGAGAAGCACCCCCAGCTTCCCACCGCAACTCGAGAAACAACCCTAAACTACACAGTCAATGCGAGATGAGTAAATTTTATGAGGCAGAATCTCAAGAGAACAACCACATTCCCTCTTGAAAGGCAAAAATGTAGTTGACACCCTTTATGCGACTCAGAAAGTTCCCTCACACAGCCGTCCCCTTTGGAGAGGAGAACACACTTTACGGACTCAATTCGAGAGGAGCCCCTGTGCACATTGAAGGGCTCGAGAGGAAACCGGAAGTTCCCCTTCCAACACCAAAGGGGACCTGACTTCCCTGAAGCAACCCCAGCGAGTTCCTGAGGTCCCCGTCGCAACTCGAGAAGCACCCCCAGCTACCCGCCGCAACTCGAGAAACACCCCAAAATTATCCCCTCCATGCGAGATGAGGAAATTTGGCGATGCAGCATCTCAAGAGAAATACCACATTCCCTCTGGAAAGGCAAAAAGGTACTTGACACCCTTTATTCCACTCAGAAAGCTCCCTCACACAGCCGTCCCCTTTGGAGAGGAGAACACACTTTACGGACTCAATTCGAGAGGAGCCGCTGTGCACATTGATGGGCTCGAGAGGAAACCGGAAGTTCCCCTTCCAACACCAAAGGGGACCTGACTTCCCTGAGGCAACCCCAGCGAGTTCCTGAGGTCCCCGTCGCAACTCGAGAAGCACCCCCAGCTTCCCGCCGCATCTCGAGAAACACCCCAAAATTATCCCCTCCATGCGAGATGAGGAAATTTGGCGATGCAGCATCTCACGAGTAATACCACATTTCCTCTGGAAAGGCAAAAAGGTACTTGACACCCTTTATTCCACTCAGAAAGCTCCCTCACACAGCCGTCCCCTTTGGAGAGGAGAACACACTTTACGGACTCAATTCGAGAGGAGCCGCTGTGCACATTGATGGGCTCGAGAGGAAACCGGAAGTTCCCCTTCCAACACCAAAGGGGACCTGACTTCCCTGAGGCAACCCCAGCGAGTTCCTGAGGTCCCCGTCGCAACTCGAGAAGCACCCCCAGCTTCCCGCCGCATCTCGAGAAACACCCCAAATTATCCCCTCCATGCGAGATGAGGAAATTTGGCGATGCAGCATCTCACGAGTAATACCACATTCCCTCTGGAAAGGCAAAAAGGTACTTGACACCCTTTATTCGAATCCGAAAGTTCCCTCACACAGCCGTCCCCTTTGGAGAGGAGAACACAGTTTATGTACTCAATTCGAGAGGAGTCCCTGTGCACATTGAAGGGCTCGAGAGGAAACCGGAAGTTCCCCTTCCAACACGAAAGGGGACCTGACTTCCCTGAAGCAACCCCAGCGAGTTCCTGAGGTCCCCGTCGCAACTCAAGAAGCACCCCCAGCTTCCCGCCGCAACTCGTGAAACACCCTAAAATTATCCCCTCCATGCGAGATGAGGAAATTTGGCGATGCAGCATCTCAAGAGAAATACCACATTCCCTCTGGAAATGCAAAAAGGTACTTGACACCCTTTGTTCGACTCAGAAAGTTCCCTCACACTGCCATCCCCTTTGAGATGAGAACACACTTCACGTACTCAATTCGAGAGGAGCCCCTGTGCACATTGAAGGGCTCGAGAGGAAACCGGAAGTTCCCCTTCCAACACCAAAGGGGACCTGACTTCCCTGAAGCAACCCCAGCGAGTTCCTGAGGTCCCCGTCGCAACTCGAGAAGCACCCCCAGCTTCCTTCCGCAACTCGAGAAACACCCCTAAATTATCCCCTCCATGCGAGATGAGGAATTTTGGCGATGCAGCATCTCAAGAGAAATACCACATTCCCTCTGGAAAGGCAAAAAGGTACTTGACACCCTTCATTCGACTCAGAAAGTTCCCTCACACAGCCGTCCCCTTGGAGAGGAGAACACACTTACGGACTCAATTCGAGAGGAGCCCCTGTGCACATTGAAGGGCTCGAGAGGAAACCGGAAGTTCCCCTTCCAACACCAAAGGGGACCTGACTTCCCGGAAGCAACAACAGCGAGTTCCTGCTGTCCCCGTCGCAACTCAAGAAGCACCCACAGCTTCCCGCCGCATCTCGAGAAACACCCCAAAATTATCCCCTCCATGCGAGATGAGGAAATTTGGCGATGCAGTATCTCACGAGAAATACCACATTCCCTCTGGAAAGCCAAAAAGGTACTTGACACCCTTTATTCGACTCAGAAAGTTCCGTCACACAGCCATCCCCTTTGGAGAGGAGAACACACTTTACGGACTCAATTCGAGAGGAGCCCCTGTGCACATTGAAGGGCTCGAGAGGAAACCGGAAGTTCCCCTTCCAACACCAAAGGGGACCTGACTTCCCTGAAGCAACCCCAGCGAGTTCCTGAGGTCCCCGTCGCAACTCGAGAAGCACCCCCAGCGTCCCGCCGCAACTCGAGACACACCCCAAAATTATCCCCTCCATGCGAGATGAGGAAATTTGGCGATGCAGCATCTCAAGAGAAATACCACATTCCCTCTGGAAAGGCAAAAAGGTACTTGACACCCTTTATTCGACTCAGAAAGTTCCCTCACACAGCCGTCCCCTTTGGAGAGGAGAACACACTTTACGGACTCAATTCGAGAGGAGCCCCTGTGCACATTGAAGGGATCGAGAGGAAACCGGAAGTTCCCCTTCCAACACCAAAGGGGACCTGACTTCCCTGAAGCAACCCCAGCGAGTTCCTGAGGTCCCCGTCGCAACTCGAGAAGCACCCCCAGCTTCCCACCGCAACTCGAGAAACACCCCAAAATTATCCCCTCCTTGCAAGATGAGGAAATTTGGCGATGGAGCATCTCAAGAGAAATACCACATTCCCTCTTTAAAGGCAAAAAGGTTCTTGACACCCTTTATGCGACTCAGAAAGTTCCCTCACACAGCCGTCCCCTTTGGAGAGGAGAACACACTTTACAGACTCAATTCGAGAGGAGCACTGTGCACATTGAAGGGCTCGAGAGGAAACCGGAAGTTGCCCTTCCAAAAACAAAGGGGACCTGACTTCCCTGTAGCAACTCCAGCGAGTTCCTGAGGTCCCCTTCGCAACTCGAGAAGCACCCCCAGCTTCCCGCCGCAACTCGAGAAACACCCCAAAATTATCCCCTCCATGCGAGAGGAGGATATTTGGCGATGCAGCATCTCAAGAGAAATACCACATTCCCTCTGGAAAGGCAAAAAGGTACTTGACACCCTTTATTCGACTCAGAAAGTTCCCTCACACAGCCGTCACCTTTGGAGTGGAGAACACAGTTTACGGACTCAATTCGAGAGGAGCCCCTGTGCACATTGAAGGGCTCGAGAGGAAACCGGAAGTTGCCCTTCCAACACCAAAGGGGACTTGACTTCCCTGAAGCAACCCCAGCGAGTTCCTGAGGTCCCCGTCGCAACTCGAGAAGCATTCCCAGCTTCCCGCCGCAACTCGAGAAACACCCCAAAATTATCCCCTCCATGCGAGATGAGGAAATTTGGCGATGCAGCCTCTGAAGAGAAATACCACTTTCCCTCTGGAAAGGCAAAAAGGTACTTGACACCCTTTATTCGACTCAGAAAGTTCCCTCACACAGCCGTCCCCTTTGGAGAGGAGAACACACTTTTCGGACTCATTTCGGGAGGAGCCCCTGTGTACATTGAAGGGCTCGAGAGGAAACCGGAAGTTCCCCTTCCAACGCCAAAGGGGACCTGACTTCCCTGAAGCAACCCCAGCGAGTTCCTGAGATCTCCGTCGCAACTCGAGAAGCACCTGCAGCTTCCCGCCGCAACTCGGGAAACACCCCAAAATTATCCACTCCATGCGAGATGAGGAAATTTGGCGATGCAGCATCTCAAGAGAAATACCACATTCCCTCTGGAAAGGCAAACAGGTACTTGACACCCTTTATTCGACTCAGAAATTTCGCTCACATAGCCGTCCCCTTTGGAGAGGAGAACACACTTTACGGACTCAATTCGGGAGGAGACCCTGTGCACATTGAAGGGCTCGACAGGAAACCGGAAGTTCCCCTTCCAACACCAAAGGGGACCTGACTTCACTGAAGCAAGCCCAGCGAGTTCCTGTGGTCCCCGTCGTAACTCGAGTATCACCCCCAGCTTCATGCCGCAACTCGAGAAACACCCAAAAATTATCCCCTCCATGAGAGATGAGGAAATTTGGCGATGCAGCCTCTCAAGAGAAATACCACATTCCCTCAGGAAAGGCAAAATGGTACTTGACACCCTTTATTCGACTCAGAAAGTTGCCTCACACAGCCGTCCCCTTTGGAGAGGACAACACACTTTATGGACTCAATTAGAGTGGAGTCCCTGTGCACATTGAAGGGCTCGAGAGGAAACCGGATGTTCCCCTTCCAACAACAAAGGGGACCTGACTTCCCTGAAGCAACCCCAGCGAGTTCCTGAGGTCCCCATAGCAACTCGAGTAGCTCCCCCAGGTTTCCGCCCCAACTCGTGAAACACCCTCAAATTATCCCCTCCATGCGAGGTGAGGAAATTTGGCGATGCAGCATTTCAAGAGAAATACCACATTCCCTCTGGAAAGGCAAAAAGATACTTGACACCCTTTATTCGACTCAGAAATTTCCCTCACACAGCCGTCCCCTTGGAGAGGAGAATACACGTTGCAGACTCAATTTGAGAGGAGCCCCTGTGCACATTGAAGGGCTCGAGAGGAAACCGGAAGTTCCCCTCCAACACCAAAGGGGACCGAACTTCCCTGAAGCAAACCCAACGAGTGCCTGATGTCCCCGTCGCAACTCGAGAAGCACCCCCAGCTTCTCGCCGCAACTCGAGAAACACCTCAAAATTATCACCTCCATGCGAGATGAGGAAATTTGGCGATGCAACATCTCAAGAGAAATACCACATTCCCTCTGGAAAGGCAAAAAGGTACTTGCCACCCTTTATTCGACTCAGAAAGTTCCCTCACACAGCCGTCTCCTTTGGAGAGGAGAACACACACAATGGACTCAATACGAGATGAGCCCCTGGGCACATTTAAGGGCTCGAGAGGAAACCGGAAGTTCCCCTTCCAACGCCAAAGGGGACCTGACTTCCCTGAAGCAACCCCAGCGAGTTCCTGAGGTCCCCGTCGCAACTCGAGAAACACCCCCAGCTTTCCGCCCCAACTCGAGAAACACCCCAAAATTATCCCCTCCATGCGAGATGAGGAATTTTCGCGATGCAGCATCTCAAGAGAAATACCACATTCCCTCTGGAAAGGCAAAAAGGTACTTGATACCCTTTATTCGACTCAGAAAGTTCCCTCACACAGCCGTCCCCTTTGGAGAGGAGAACACACTTTACGGACTCAATTCGAGAGGAGCCCCTGTGCACATTGAAGGGCTCGAGAGGAAACCGGAAGTTCCCCTTCCAACACCAAAGGGGACCTGACCTCCCTGAAGCAACCCCAGCGAGTTCCTGAGGTCCCCGTCGCAACTCGAGAAGCACCCCCAGCTTCCCGCCGCAACTCGAGAAACCCCAAATTTATTCCCTCCATGCGAGATGAGGAAATTTGGCGATGCAGCATCTCACGACAAATACCACATTCCCTCTGGAAAGGCAAAAAGGTACTTGACATCCTTTATTCACTCAGAAAGTTCCCTCACACAGCCGTCCCCTTTGGAGAGGAGAACACACTTTACGGACTCAATTCGAGAGGAGCCCCTGTGGACATTGAAGGGCTCGAGAGGAAACCGGAAGTTCCCCTTCCAACGCCAAAGGGGAACTGACTTCCCTGAAGAAACCACAGTGAGTTCCTGAGGTCCCCAATGCAACTCGAGAAGCACGCCCAGCTTCCCGCCGCAACTCGAGAAACTCCCCAAAATTATCCCCTCCATGCGAGATGAGTAAATTTGGCCATGCAGCATCTCAAGAGAAATACCACATTCCCTCTGGATAGGCAAAAAGGTACTTAACACCCTTTATTCGACTCAGAAAATTTCCTCACACAGGCGTCCCCTTTGGAGAAGAGAACACAATTAACGGACTCAATTCGAGAGGAGCCCCTGTTCACACTGAAGGGCTCCAGAGGAAACCGGAAGTTCCCTCCCAACACCAAAGGGGACCTGACTTCCCTGTACAACCCCAGCGAGTTCCTGAGGTCCCCGACGCAACTCGAGAAGGACCATCAGCCTCCCGCTGCAACTCCAGAAATTCCTCAAAATTATCCCCTCCATGCGAGATGAGGAAATTTGGCGATGCAGCATCTCAAGAGAAATACCACATTCCCTCTGGAAAGGCAAAAAGGTACTTGACACCCTTTATTCGAATCAGAAAGTTCCCTCACACAGCCGTCCCCTTTGGAGAGGAGAACACACTTCACGGATTCAATTCGGGAGGAGCCCCTGTGCACATTGAAGGGCTCGAGAGGAACCAGAAGTTCCCCTTCCAACAACAAAGGGGACCTGACTTCCCTGAAGCAACCCCAGCGAGTTTCTGAGGTCCCCGTCGCAACTCGAGAAGCACCCCCAGCTTCCCGCCGCAACTCGAGAAACGCCCCAAAATTATCCACACCATGCGAGATGAGGAAATTTCACGATGCAGCATTTCAAGAGAAAAACCACATTCACTCTGGAAACGCAAAACGGTACTTGACACCCTTTAATCGACTCAGAAAGTTCCCTCACACAGCCGTCCCCTTTGGAGAGGAGAACACACTTTACGGACTCAATTCGAGAGGAGCCCCTGTGCACATTGAAGGGCTCGAGAGGAAACTGGATGTTCCCCTTCCAACACCAAAGGGGACATGACTTCCCTGAAGCAACCCCAGCGAATTCCTGAGGTCCCTGTCGCAACTCGAGTAGCACCCCAGCTTCCCGCCGCAACTCGAGAAACACCCCAAAATTATCCCCTCCATGCGAGATGAGGAAATTTGGCGATGCAGGATCTCAAGAGAAATCCCACATTCCCTGTGGAAAGGCAAAAACTTACTTGACACCCTTTATTTGACTCAGAAAGTTCCCTCACACAGCCGTCCCCATTGGCGAGGAGAACACACTTTACGGACTCAATTCGAGAGGAGCCCCTGTGCACATTGAAGGGCTCGAGAGGAAACCGGAAGTTCCCCTTCCAAAACCAAAGGGGACCTGACTTCCCTGAAGCAACCCCAGCGAGTTCCTGAGGTCCCCGTCGCAACTCGAGAAGCACCCCCAGCTTCCCGCCGCAACTCGAGAAACCCCAAATTTATTCCCTCCATGCGAGATGAGGAAATTTGGCGATGCAGCATCTCACGACAAACACCACATTCCCTCTGGAAAGGCAAAAAGGTACTTGACATCCTTTATTCACTCAGAAAGTTCCCTCACACAGCCGTCCCCTTTGGAGAGGAGAACACACTTTACGGACTCAATTCGAGAGGAGCCCCTGTGGACATTGAAGGGCTCGAGAGGAAACCGGAAGTTCCCCTTCCAACGCCAAAGGGGAACTGACTTCCCTGAAGAAACCACAGTGAGTTCCTGAGGTCCCCGATGCAACTCGAGAAGCACGCCCAGCTTCCCGCCGCAACTCGAGAAACTCCCCAAAATTATCCCCTCCATGCGAGATGAGTAAATTTGGCCATGCAGCATCTCAAGAGAAATACCACATTCCCTCTGGATAGGCAAAAAGGTACTTAACACCCTTTATTCGACTCAGAAAATTTCCTCACACAGGCGTCCCCTTTGGAGAAGAGAACACAATTAACGGACTCAATTCGAGAGGAGCCCCTGTTCACACTGAAGGGCTCCAGAGGAAACCGGAAGTTCCCTCCCAACACCAAAGGGGACCTGACTTCCCTGTACAACCCCATCGAGTTCCTGAGGTCCCCGACGCAACTCGAGAAGGACCATCAGCCTCCCGCTGCAACTCCAGAAATTCCTCAAAATTATCCCCTCCATGCGAGATGAGGAAATTTGGCGATGCAGCATCTCAAGAGAAATACCACATTCCCTCTGGAAAGGCAAAAAGGTACTTGACACCCTGTATTCGACTCAGAAAGTTCCCTCACACAGCTGTCCCCTTTGGAGAGGAGAACACACTTCATGGATTCAATTCGGGAGGAGCCCCTGTGCACATTGAAGGGCTCGAGAGGAACCAGAAGTTCCCCTTCCAACAACAAAGGGGACCTGACTTCCCTGAAGAAACCACAGGGAGTTCCTGAGGTCCCCGATGCAACTCGAGAAGCACCCCCAGCTTCCCCCGGCAACTCGAGAACACCCCAAAATTATCCCCTCCATGCGAGATGAGGAAATTTGGCGATGCAGCCTCTGAAGAGAAATACCACTTTCCCTCTGGAAAGGCAAAAAGGTACTTGACACCCTTTATTCGACTCAGAAAGTTCCCTCACACAGCCGTCCCCTTTGGAGAGGAGAACACACTTTTCGGACTCATTTCGGGAGGAGCCCCTGTGTACATTGAAGGGTTCGAGAGGAAACCGGAAGTTCCCCTTCCAACGCCAAAGGGGACCAGACTTCCCTGAAGCAACCCCAGCGAGTTCCTGAGGTCCCCGTCGCAACTCGAGAAGCACCCGCAGCTTCCCGCCGCAACTCGAGAAACACCCCAAAATTATCCACTCCATGCGAGATGAGGAAATTTGGCGATGCAGCATAACAAGAGAAATACCACATTCACTCTGGAAAGGGAAACAGGTATTTGACACCCTTTATTCGAATCAGAAAGTTCCCTCACACAGCCGTCCCATTTGGAGAGGAGAACACACTTTACGGACTCAATTCGTGAGGAGGCCCTGTGCACATTGAAGGGCTCGAGAGGAAACCGGAAGTTCCCCTTCCAACACCAAAGGGGACCTGACTTCCCTGAAGCAACCCCAGCGAATTCCTGAGATCCCCGTCGCAACTCGAGAAGCACCCGCAGCTTCCCGCCGCAACTCGGGAAACACCCCAAAATTATCCACTCCATGCGAGATGAGGAAATTTGGCGATGCAGCATCTCAAGAGAAATACCACATTCCCTCTGGAAAGTCAAAAAGGTACTTGACACCCTTTATTCGACTCAGAAAGTTCCCTCACACAGCCGTCCCCTTTGGAAAGGAGAACACACTTTACGGACTCAGTTCGAGAGGAGCCCCTGTGCACATTGAAGGGCTCGAGAGGAAACCGGAAGTTCCCCTTCCAACACCGAAGGGAACCTGACTTCCCTGAAGCAACGCCAGCGAGATCTTGAGATCCCCGTCGCAACTCGAGAAGCACCCCCAGCTTCCCGCCGCAACTCGAGAAACACCCAAAATTATCCCCTCCATGCGCGATGAGGAAATTTGCCGATGCAGCATCTCAAGAGAAATACCGCATTCCCTCATGAAAGGCAAAAAGTTACTTGACACCTTTTATTCGACTCAGATAGATCCCTCACACAGCCGTCCCCTTTGGAGAGGAGAACACACTTTACGGACTCAATTCGGGAGGAGCCCCTGTGCACATTGAAGGGATCGAGAGGAACCAGAAGTTCCCCTTCCAACAACAAATGGACCTGACTTCCCGAAGAAACCACAGTGAGTTCCTGAGGTCCCCGATGAAACTCGAGAAGCACGCCCAGCTTCCCGCCGCAACTCGAGAAACTCCCCAAAATTATCCCCTCCATTTGAGATGAGTAAATTTGGCCATGCAGCATCTCAAGAGAAATACCACATTCCCTCTGGAAAGGCAAAAAGGTACTTAACACCCTTTATTCGACTCAGAAAATTTCCTCACACAGGCGTCCCCTATGGAGAAGAGAACACAATTAACGGACTCAATTCGAGAGGAGCCCCTGTGCACACTGAAGGGCTCCAGAGGAAACCGGAAGTTCCCTCCCAACACCAAAGGGGACCTGACTTCCCTGTACAACCCCAGCGAGTTCCTGAGGTCCCCGACGCAACTCGGGAAGCACCATCATCCTACTGCTGCAACTCCAGAAATTCCTCAAAATTATCCCCTCCATGCGAGATGAGGAAATTTGGCGATGCAGCATCTCAAGAGAAATAGCACATTCCCTCTGGAAAGGCCAAAAGGTACTTGACACCCTTTATTCGACTCAGAAAGTTCCCTCACACAGCCGTCCCCTTTGGAGAGGAGAACACACTTCACGGATTCAATTCGGGAGGAGCCCCTGTGCACATGGAAGGGCTCGAGAGGAAACTAGAAGTTCCACTTCCAACAAAAAAGGGGACCTGACTTCCCTGAAGCAGCACCAGCGAGTTCCTGAGGTCCCCGTTGCAACTCGAGAAGCACCCCCAGCTTACCGCCGCAACTCGAGAAACACCCCAACATTATCCCCTCCATGCGAGATGAGGAAATTTGGCGATGCAGCATCTCAAGAGAAATACCACATTCCCTCTGGAAAGGAAAAAAAGTTACTTGACACCCTTTATTCGACTCAGAAAATTCCCTCACACTGCCGTCCCCTTTGGAGAGGAGAACACACTTTACGGACTCAATTCGGGAGGAGCCCCTGTGCACATTGAAGGGCTCGAGAGGAAACCGGAAGTTCCCCCTCCAACACCAAAGGGGACCTGAGTTCCCTGAAGCAACCCCAGCGAGTTCCTGAGGTCCCCATCGCAACTCGAGAAGCACCGCCAGCTTTCCGCCGTAACTCGAGAAACACCCCAAAATTATCCCCTCCATGCGAGATGAGGAAATTTGGCGATGGAGCATCTCAAGAGAAATAACACATTCCCTCTGGAAAGGAAAAAAAGGTACTTGACACCCTTTATTCGACTCAGAAAATTCCCTCACACTGCCGTCCCCTTTGGAGAAGAGAACACACTTTACGGACTCAATGCGAGAGGAGCCCCTGTGCACATTGAAGGGCTCGAGACGAAACCGGAAATTCCCCTTCCAACACCAAAGGGGACCTGACTTCCCTGAAGCAACACCAGCGAGTTCCTGAGGTCCCCGTCCCAACTCGAGAAGCACTCCCAGCATCCCGCCGCAACTCGAGAAACACCCCAAAATTATCCCCTCCATGCGAGATGAGGAAATTTGGCGATGTAGCCTCTCAAGAGAAATACCACATTCCCTCTGGAAAGGCAAAAAGGTACTTGACACCCTTTTTTCGACTCAGAAAGTTCCCTCACACAGCCGTTCCCTTTGGAGAGGAGAAGACACTTTACGGACCTAATTCGGGAGGAGCCACTGTGCACATTGAAGGGCTCGAGAGGAAACCGGAAGTTCCCCCTCCAACACCAAAGGGGACCTGACTTCCCTGAAGCAACCCCGCGAGTTCCTGAGGTCCCCGTCGCAACTCGAGAAGCACCCCCAGCTTCCCGCCGCACCTCGAGAAACTCCCCAAAATTATCCCCTCCATGTGAGATGAGGAAATTTGGCAATGCAGCATCTCAAGAGAAATACAACATTCCCTCTGGAAAGGCAAAAAGGTACTTGACACCCTTTTTTCGACTCAGAAAGTTCCCTCACACAGCCGTCCCCATTGGAGAGGAGAACACAATTTACAGACTCAATTCGGGAGGAGCCCCTGTGCACATTGAAGGGCTCGAGAGGAAACCGGAAGTTCGCCCTCCAACAACAAAGGGTACCTGACTTCCCTGAAGCATCCCCAGCGAGTTCCTGAGGTCCCCGTCGCAACTCGAGAAGCACCCCCAGCTTTCCGCCGTAACTCGAGAAACTCCCCAAAATTATCCCCTCCATGCGAGAGAAGGAAATTTGGCAATGCAGCATCTCAAGAGAAATACCACATTCCCTCTGGAAAAGCAAAAAGTTACTTGACACCCTGTATTCGACTCAGAAAGTTCCCTCACACAGCTGTCCCCTTTGGAGAGGAGAACACACTTTATGGACTCTATTCGGGAGGAGCCCCTGTGCACATTGAAGGGCTCGAGAGGAAACCGGAAGTTCCCATTCCAACACCAAAGGGGACCTGACTTCCCTGAAGCAACCGCAGCGAGTTCCTGAGGTCCCCGTCGCAACTCGAGAAGCACCCCCTGCTTCCCGCCGCAACTCGAGAAACACCACAAAATTATCCCCTCCATGCGAGAGGAGGAAATTTGGGGATGCAGCATCTCAAGAGTAATACCACATTCCCAATGGAAAGGCAAAAAGGTACTTGACACCCTTTATTCGACTCAGAAAGTTCCCTCACACAGCCGTCCCCTTTGGAGAGAACCCACTTTATGGACTCAATTCGAGATGAGCCCCTGTGCACATTTAAGGGCTCGAGGGAAACCCGGACGTTTCCCTTCCAACATTAAATGGGACCTGACTTCCCTGAAGCAACCCCAGCGAGTTCCTGAGGTCCCCGTCCCAACTCGAGAAGCACCCCCAGCTTCCCGCCGCAACTCGAGAAACACCCCAAAATTATCCCTTCAATGCGAGATGAGGAAATTTTGCGATGCAGCATCTCAAGAGAAATACCACATTCACTCTGGAAAGTCAAAAAGGTACTTGACACCCTTTATTCGAGTCAGAAAGTTCCCTCACACAGCCGTCCCCTTTGGAGAGAACACACTTTATGGACTCAATTCGAGATGAGCCCCTGTGCACATTTAAGGGCTCGAGAGTATCCCGGACATTCCCCTTCCAACACAAAATGGGACCTGACTTCCCTAAAGCAACCCCAGCGAGTTCCTGAGGTCCCCGTCCCAACTCGAGAAGCACTCCCAGCTTCCCTCCGCAACTCGAGAAACAAACCCAAATTATCTCCTCAATGCGAGAAGAGGAAATTTTGCGATGCAGCATCTCAAGAGATATACCACATTCCCTCTTGAAAGGCAAAAAGGTACTTGACACCCTTTATTCGACTCAGAAAGTTCCCTCACACAGCCGTCCCCTTTTAGAGAACACACTTTATGGACTCCATTCGAGATGAGCCCCTGTGCACATTTAAGGGCTCGAGAGGAACCCGGAAGTTCCCCTTCCATCACCAAAGGGGACTTGACTTCCCTGAAGCAACCCCAGCGAGTTCCTGAGGTTCCCGTCCAAACTCCTGAAGCACCACCATCTTCTCGCCACAACTCGAGAGACACCCCAAAATAATTCCCTCAATGCGAGATGAGATTTTGCGATGCAGCATCTCAAGAAAAATACCACATTCCCTCTTGAAAGGCAAAAAGGTACTTGACACCCTTTATTCGACTCAGAAAGTTCCCTCACACAGCCGTCCGCTTTTAGAGGAGAAAACACTTTATGGACTCAATTCGAGATGAGCCCCTGTGCATATTTAAGGGCTCGAGCGGAACCCGGAAGTTCCCCATCCAACATCAAAGGGGACCTGACTTCCCTGAAGCAACCCCAGCGAGTTCCTGAGATCCCAGTCGCAACTCTTGGAGCACCCCAGCTTCCCGCCTCAACTCGAAAAACACACCAAAATTATCCCCTCAATGCGAGATGAGGAAATTTTGCGATGCATTAGGTCAAGAGAAACACCACATTCCCTCTTGAAAGGCAAAAAGGTACTTGATACCGTTTATTCGACTCAGAAATTTCCCTCACACAGCCGTCCCATTTGGAGAAAACACACTTTAAGGACTCAATTCGAGATGAGCCCCTGTGCATATTTAAGTGCGGGAGAGAAACCCTGAAGTTCCCCTTCCAACAACATAGAGGACCTGACTACCCTGAAGCAAACCCAGCGAGTTCCTGAGGTCCCCGTCGCAACTCGAGAAGCACCACGAGCTTCCCGCCGTAACTCGAGAAACACCACAAAATTATCCCCTCCATGCGAGATGAGGAAATTTTGCGGTGCAGCATCTCAAGAGAAATACCACATTCCCTCTTGAAAGGCAAAAAGGTGCTTGACACCCTTTATGCAACTCAGAAAGTTCCCTCACACAGCCGTCCCATTTTAGAGGAGAACTCACTTTATGGACTCAATTCCAGATGAGCCCCTGTGCACATTTAAGGGCTCGAGAGGAACGCGGAATTTCACCTTCCAACACCAAAGGGGACCTGACTTCCCTGAAGTAACCCCTGCGAGCTCCTTAGGCCCGCGTCGCAACTCTTGAAGCACCCCCAGTTTACCGCCGCAACACGAAAAACACCCCAAAATTATCCCCTCAATGCGAGATGAGGAAATTTTGCGATGCAGCATCTCAAGAGAAATACCACATTCTCTCCTTAAAGGCAAAACGGTACTTGACACCCTTTATTCGGCTTAGAAAGTTCCCTCACACAGCCGTTTCTTTTGGAGAGGAGAACACACTTTTAGACTCAATTTCAGTTGAGCCCCTGGGCACATTTAAGGGCTAGAGAGGAACCCGGCAGTTCCCCTTCCAACCCAAAGGTGTCCTGACTTTCCTGAAGCAACCCCAGCGCATAATTGAGGTCCCAGTCGCAACTCGAGAAGCACCCCAGCTTCCCACCGCAACTCGAGAAACACACCAAAATTATCTCCTCAATGCGAGATGATGAAATTTTGCGATGCAGAATCTCAAGAGAAATACCACATTCCCTCTTGAAAGGCAAAAAGGTACTTGACACCCTTTATTCGACTCAGAAAGTTCCCTCACACAACCGTCCCCTTTGGAGAGGAGAAGACACTTTATAGACCCAATTCGAGATGAGCCCCTGTTGACTTTTACGGGCTCGAGAGGAAACCGGAAGTTCCCTTTCAAACATCAAAGGGTACCTGACTTCCCTGAAGCAACCCCAGCGAGTTCCTCTGATCCCCGACACAACTCGAGAAGCACCCCCCGCTTCCCGCCGCAACTCGAGTAACAAACCAAAATCATCCCCTCAATGCCAGATGAGGAAATTTTGCGATGCAGAATCGCAGGAGAAATACCACATTCCGTCTTGAAAGGCAAAAAGTTACTTGACAATCTTTATTAGACACAGAAACCACTCACACAACCGTCCCCTTTGGAGAGGAGAACACACTTTATGGACTCAATTCGAGATGAGCCCCTGTGCACATTTAAGGGCTCAAGAGGAAACTGGATGTTCCGCTTCCAACAGCAAAGGGGACCTGACTT
The DNA here is from genome assembly GCF_049115385.1 of Moschus berezovskii. Lineage (NCBI taxonomy): Eukaryota > Metazoa > Chordata > Mammalia > Artiodactyla > Moschidae > Moschus > Moschus berezovskii. The sequence continues at coordinate 772,337 of NC_142476.1, forward strand.
TACTGAAGCAACCCCAGCGAGTTCCTGAGGACACCGTCGCAACTCGAGAAGCACCACAGCTTCCCTCCGCAACACAAGAAATAAACCAAAATTATCCCCTCAATGCGAGATGAAGAAATTTTGCGATGCAGAATCTCAAGAGAAATACCACATTCCCTCTTGAAAGGGAAAAAGTACTTGACACCCTTTATTCGACTCAGAAAGTTCCCTCACACAGCCGTCCCCTTTGGAGAGGAGAACACACTTTATGGACTCAATTCGAGATGAGCCCCTGTTCACATTTAAGGGCTCGAGAGGAAACCGGAAGTTCCCCGTCCAACACCAAAGGGTACGTGACTTCCCTGAAGCAACCCCAGGAGTTCCAGAGGTCCCCTTTGCAACTCTAGTAGCATCCCCTGCTTCCCGCCGCAACTCGAGAAATACACCAAAATTATCCCCTCAATGTGAGAGGAGGAAATTTTGCGATGCAGAATCTCAAGAGAAATACCACATTCCCTTTTGAAATGCAAAACGGTACTTGACACCCTTTATTTGACTCAGAAAGTTCCCTCACACAGCCCTTCCCTTTGGAGAGTAGAAGACACTTTATGGACTCAATTCGAGACAAGCCCCTGTTCACATTTAAGATCTCGAGAGGAAACAGGAAGTTCCCCTTCCAACACCAAAGGGGAGCTAACTTCCTGGAAGTAACACGAGCGAGTTTCTGAGGTCCCCGTCGCAACTCGAGAAGCACCCCCAGCTTCCCGCCGCAACTCGAGAAACACCCCAAAATTATCCCCTCCATGCGAGATGAGAAATTTTGCGATGCAGCATCTCAAGAGAAATACCACATTCCCTCTTGAAAGGCAAAAAGGTACTTCACACCCTTTATTCGACTCAGAAAGTTCCCTCACACAGCCGTCCCTATTGGGGAGGAGAACACACTTTATGGACTCAATTCGAGATCAGCACCTCTTCCCATTTATGGGCTCGAGAGAAATGTGGAATTTCCCCTTCCAACAGCAAACAGGACCTGACTTCCCTGAAGCAACTCCAGCGAGTCCCGGAGGTCCCCGTCACAACACCAGAAGCACCACCAGCTTCCCGCCGCAACTCGAGAAACACACCAAAATTATCCTCTCAATGCGAGATGAGGAAATTTTGCGATGCAGAATCTCAAGAGAAATACCACATTCCCTCTTGAAAGGCCAAAAGTTACTTGACACCCTTTATTCGACTCAGAAAGTTCCCTCACACATCCGTCCCTTTTGGAAAGGAGAACACACTTTATGGACTCAATTCGAGATGAGCCCCTGTTCACATTTAAGGGCTCGAGAGGAAACCGTAGTTCCCCTTCCAACAACAAAGGGGACCTGACTTCCCTGAAGCCACCCCAGCGAGTTCCTGACGTCCCCGTCGCAACTCGAGAAGCACCCCCAGGTTCCCAACGCAACTCGATAAACACCCCGAAATTATCCCCTCAATGCGAGATAAGGAAATTTTGCGATGCAGAATCTCAAGAGAAATACCACATTCCCTCGTCAAAGGCAAAATGTTACTTGACACCCTTAATTCGATTCAGAAAGTTCCCTCACACAGCCGTCCACTTTGGATGGAGAACACACTTTATGGACTCAATTCGAGATGAGCCCCTGTTCACATTTACGGGCTCGAGAGGAAACCGTAAGTTCCCCTTCCAACACCAAAGGGGACATGACTTCCCTGAAGCAACCCCAGCGAGTTCCTGAGGTCCCCGTCGCAACTCGAGAAGCACCCCCATCTTCCCGCCGCAACTCGAGAAACACCACAAAATTATCCCCTCAATGCGAGATGAGGATATTTTGCGATGCAGAAACTCAAGAGAAATACCACATTTCCTCATAAAAGGCAAAAGCGTACTAAACACCCTTTATGCAACTCAGAAACTTCCCTCACGCAGCCGTCCCCTTTGGAGAGGAGAACACACTTTATGGACTCAATTCGAGAAGAGCCCCTATTCCCATTAACGGCCCGAGAGTAAACCGGAGGTTCCCCTTCTAACAAAAAAGGGGTCCTGACTTCCCTGAAGCAACCCGAGCGAGTTTCTGAAGTGCCAATAGCAACTCGAGAAGTACCCCCAGCTTCCTGCCGCAACACGAGAAACACCACAGTTATCCCCTCAATGCGAGATGAGGAAATTTTGCCCTGCAAAATCTCAAGATTAAAACCACATTCCCTCTTGAAAGGCAGAAAGGTACTTGATACCCTTCATGCGAGTCAGATATTTCCCTCACGCAGCCGTCCCCATTGGACAGAAGAACACACTTTATGTACTCAATTCGAGATGAGCCCCTATTTCCCTTTAAGGGCTCGAGAGTAAACCTGAAGTTCCCCTTCCAACGCAAAAGGGGATCTGACTTCCCTGAAGCAACCTGAGCGAGTTCCTGAGGTCCCCGTAACAATTCGAGAAGTACCCCTATCTTCCCGCTACAACTCGATAAACAACACAAAATTATCCCCTCAATGCGAGATGAGGAAATTTTTTGCTGAAGAATCTCAAGAGAAATACCACATTCCCTCTTCAAAGGTAAAAGTGTACTTGAAACCCTTATGCGACTCCGGAACTTCACTAACATCAGTCCCCATTCGAGAAGAGAACACACTTCATGGACTCAATTCGAGATGAGCCCCTGTTCACATTTAACGGCTGGAGTGTAAACAGGAAGTTCCCTTCCAAAACAAAAGGGTCCTGACTTCCCTGAGGCAACCTGAGCGAGTTCCTGAGGTCCCCATCGCAACTGGAGAAGCACCCCCAGCTTCCCGCCGCAACTCGAGAAACACCACAAAATTATCCCCTCAATGCGAGATGAGGAAATTTTTTGATGCAGAATCTCAAGAGAAATACCACATTTCCTCATAAAAGGCAAAAGCATACTAAACACCCTTTATGCAACTCAGAAACTTCCCTCACACAGCCGTCCCCTTTGGAGAGGAGAACACACTTTATGGACTCAATTCGAGAAGAGGCCCTATTCACATTAAAGGGTTCGAGAATAATACGGAACTTCCCCTTCCAGCACAAAATGAGACCAGACTTCCCTGAAATAACTCGAGTGTGTTCCAAAGGTTCTCGTCGGAACTGCAGAAGTACCCCCAGCTTCCCAACCCAATTCGTGAAACACCAAAAAATTATCCCCTCCATGCGAGATGAGGAAATTTTATGCTGCAGAATCTCAAGAGAAATCCCACATTCCCGCTTGAAAGGCAATAGTGTACTTGACTCACTTTAGGCGACTCAGAATGGTCCCTAACATCCGTCCTCAGTGCAGAGGAGAACACACTCTCCGGACTCAAACCGAGAAGAGGCAATATTCCCATTTAACGGCTTGAGAGTAATCTGGAAGTTCCCCTTCCAACACAAAAGGGGACTTGACTTCGCTGAAGCAACCCGAGTGAGTTCCTGAGTTCACCGTTGCAACTCGAGAAGTACCCCCTGCTTCACTCTGCAACTCGAGAAATACCACAAAATTATCCCCTCAATGCGAGATGAGGTAATTTTGTGCTGAAGAATCTCAAGAGAAATCCCACATTCCTGCTTGAAAGGCAAAAGGGTACTTGACACACTTTATGCAACTCAGAAAGTTCCCTAACATCCATCCCCGTTGGAGAGGAGAACACAATTTATGGACTCAAATCGAGAGGAGGCCCTATTCCCATTAAAGGGCTCGAGAACAATCCGGAAGTTCCCCTTCCAGCACAAAAGGGGACCTGACTTCCCTGAAGTAATCCGAGTGTGTTCCAGAGGTCCTCGTCGCAACTGGAGAATCACCCCCAGCTTCCCAACCCAATTCGTGTAACAGCACATAATTATCCCCTCCATGCGAGATGAGGAAATTTTGCACTGCAGAATCTCAAGAGAAATCCCACATTCCCGCTTGAAAGGCAAAAGGGTACTTGACTCCCTTTAGGCGACTCAGAATGGACCCTAACATCCGTCCTCAGTGGAGAGGAGAACACACTTCACAGACTCAAATCGAGAAGAGGCAATATTCCCATTTAACGGCTCGAGAGTAATCCGGAAGTTACCCTTCCAGCACAAACGGGGACCTGACTTCCCTGAAGTAACTCGAGTGAGTTCCTGAGGTCCCCTTCGCACCTCGAGGAATACCCCCAGCTTCCCGCCGCAATTCGAGAAACACCACAAAATTATCCCCTCAATGCGAGATGAAGAAATTTTGCGCTGCAGAATTTCAACAGTAATCCCACATTCCCGCCTGAAACGGAAAAAGGTATTTGACACACTTTATTCAGTTCAGTTCAGTTCAGTCGCTCAGTCGTGTCCGACTCTCCGCGACCCCATGAATCACTGTACGCTAGGCCTCCCTGCCCTACACCAACTCTCGGAGTTCACTCAAACTCATGGCCACAGAGTCGGTGATGCTATCCAGCCATCTCATTCTCTGTCGTCCCCTTCTCCTCCAGCCCCCAACCTCTCCTAGCATCAGAATCTTTTCCAGTGAGTCAACGCATCGCATGAGGTGGCCGAAGTATTGCAATTTCAGCTTTAGCATCAGTCCTTCCAATGAACCCCGACGATTGATCTCCCTTAGAATGGACTGGTTGGATCTTCTTGCAGTCCAAGGGACTCTCAAGAGTCTTCTCCAATACCACAGTTTAAAAGCATCAGTTCTTCGGCGATCAGCTTTCTTCACAGTCCAACTCTCACATCCATACATGACCACGGGAAAAACCATAGCTTTGACTAGATGGAGCATTTTTAGCAAAGTGATGTCTCTACTTTTTAGTATACTATCAAGGTTGATCATAACTTTCCTTCCAAGGAGTAAGCGCCTTGTAATTTCATGGCTTCAATCAGCATCTGCAGTGATTTTGGAGCCCCAAAAAATAAAGTGTGACACTGTTCCCACTGTTTTTCCATCTATTTCCCGTGAAGTGTTGGGACCAGATTCCATCACCTTTGTTTTCTGAATGTTGAGCTTCAAGCCAACCTTTTCATTCTCCTCTTTCACTTTCATCAAGAGGCTTTTGAGTTCCTCCTCACTTTCTGCCCTCAAGGTGGTGTCATCTGCACATCTGAGGTTATTGATATTTCTCCCAGCAATCTTGATTCCAGTTGTTCTTCTTCCAGCCCAGCATTTCTCATGATGCACTCTGCATATAAGTTAAATAAGCAAGATTACAATATACAGCCTTGACGTACTCCTTTTCCTATTTGGAACCAGTCTGTTGTTCCATGCACAGTTCTGACTGTTGCTTCCTGACCTGCATACAGGTTTCTAAAGAGGCAGGTCAGGTGGTCTGGTATTCCCATCTCTTTCAGAATCTTCCCCAGTTTATTGTGATCCACACAGTCAAAGGCTTTGGCATAGTCAATGAAGCAGAAATAGATGTTTTTCTGGAACTCTCTCGCTTTCTCCATGATCCAGCGGATGTTGGCAATTTGATCTCTGGTGCTCTGCCTTTTCTAAAACCTGCTTGAACATCTGGGAGTTGACAGATCACATATTGCTGAAGCCTGGCTTGCAGAATTTTGAGCATGACTGTACTAGCGTGTGAGATGAGTGCAATTGTGCGGTAGTTTGAGCATTCTTTGGCATTGCCTTTCTTTGGGATTGGAATGAAGACTGACCTTTTCCAGTCCTGTGGCCACTGCTGAGTTTTCCAAATTTGTTGGCATATTGAGTGCAGCACTTTCACAGCATCATCTTTCAAGATTTGAAATAGCTCAACTGGAATTCCATCACTTCCACTAGCTTTGTTCGTAGTGTTGCTTTCTAAGGCACACTTGAATTCACATTCCAAGATGTCTGGCTCTAGGCCAGTGATCACATTTTCGTGACTATCCTGGTCGTGAAGATCTTTTTTGTACAGTTCTTCTGTGTATTCTTGACACCTCTTCTTAATATCTTCTGCTTCTGTTAGGTCCATACCATTTCTGTCCTTTATTGAGCCCATCTTTGCATGAAATGTTCCCTTGGAATCTCTAATGTTCTTGAAGAGATCTCTTGTTTTTCCTATTCTGTTGTTTTCCTCTATTTCATTGCATTGATCACTGAGGAAGGCTTTCTTCTCTCTCCTTGCTATTCTTTGGAACTCTGCATTCTAATGCTTATATCTTTCCCTTTCTCCTTTGCTTTTCGCTTCTCTTCTTTTCACAGCTATTTGTAAGGCCACCTCAGGCAGCCATTTTGCTTTTTTTGCATTTCTTTTCCATGGGGATGCTCTTGGTCCCTGTCTCCTGTACAATGTCACGAACCTCCATCCAGAGTTCATCAGGCACTCTATCTATCAGATCTAGTCCCTTAAATCTATTTCTCACTTCAAATGTATAATCCTAAGGGATTGGATTGAGGTCATATCTGAATGGTCTAGGGGTTTTCCCTACTTTCTTCAATTTAAGTCTGAATTTGGCAATAAGGAGTTCATGATCTGAGCCACAGTCAGCTCCTGGTCTTGTTTTTGCTAACTGTATACAGCTTCTCCATCTTTGGCTGCAAAGAATAGAATCAATCTGATTTCGGTGTTGACCATCTGGTGATGTCTACGTGTAGAGTCTTCTCTTGTGTTGTTGGAAGAGGGAGTTTGCTATGACCAGTGCGTTCTCTTGACAAAACTCTATTAGACTTGGCCCTGCTTCATTCCGTGCTCCAAGGCCAAATTTGCCTGTTACTCCAGGTGTTTCTTGACTTCCTACTTTTGCATTCCAGTCCCCTATAATGAAAAGGACATCTTTTTTGGGTGTTAGTTCTAAAAGGTCTTGTAGGTCTTCATAGAACCGTTCAACTTCGGCTTCTTCAGCGTTAGTGGTTGGGGCATAGGCCTGGATTACTGTAATGTTGAATAGTTTGCCTTGGAAACGAACAGAAATCATTCTGTCGTTTTTAAGATTGCATCCAAGTACTGCATTTCGGAGTCTCTTGTTGACCATGATGGCTACTCCATTTCTTCTAAGGGATTTCTGCCCACAGTAGTATATATATATATAATGGTCATCTGAGTTAAATTCACACATTCCAGTCCATTTTAATTCACTGATTCCTAGAATGTCTATGTTCACTCTTGCCATCTCCTGCTTTACCACTTCCAATTTGCCTTAATTCCTGGACCTTACATTCCAGGTTCCTATGCAATATTGCTCTTTACAGCACCAGACCTTGCTTCTATCACCGGTCACATCCACAACTGGGTACTCGTTTTTCTTTTGCTCCATCCCTTCCTTCCTTCTAGAGTTATTTCTCCACTGATCTCCAGTAGCATACTGGGCACCTACAGACCTGGGGAATTCCTCATTCAGTATCCTGTCATTTTGCCCTTTGATACTGTTCATGGGGTTCTCAATGCAAATATACTGAAGTGGTTTGCCATTCCCTTCTCCAGTGGACCACATTCGGCTGTGGTCCATGTGATCAGATGGAGTAGATTCCTGTGATGATGATTTCAGTGTGTCTGCCATCTGAAGCCCCCTCGCAATACCTACCATCTGATTTGAGTTTCTCTTACCTTGGGTGTGGGATATCTCTTCACAGCTTCTCCAAGAAAGCACAGCTGCTGCACCTTACCTTGGATGAGGGGTATGTCCTCAAGGCCGCCCCTCCTGACCTTGAACGTGAGTACCTCCTCTCGGCCCTCCCCCGCACAGCCACCGCCTATTGGAGGTGGGGGACCTCCTCTTGGCCGCCTGCCCTGGCCTCAGGCATGGGGTAGCTCCTCACCGCTGTGCATCTTTGCATGGTCAGTTGCGCCAGGGCCGCCTTCTCTCGAGTCTGCGCGGGCGGGGCCGGGGTCTCTCCCATCTGGGCGGGCGGGGCCGGGGTCTCTCGCGTCTGCGCGGGCGGGGCAAGGGTCTCTCGCATCTGCGCAGGTGGGGCCGGCTTCTCTTGCCTCTGCGCTGGCCGGCGGCGCCAGCAACAATAGCGTCTGAGCAGGCGGGGCCGAGGTCTCTCGCGTCTGAGCGGGCGGGGCCGGGGTCTCTCGAGTCTGCGCGGGTGGGGCCGGGTTCTCTCCCATCTGCGCGGGTGGGGAAGGCCTCTCTCACGTCTGCGCCGGCAAGGCTCCTGTCTCTGGCGTCTCACCGCCTGGGCCGGCATCTCTCGTGTCTGCGCGGGTGGGGCTGGTATTTCTCCCGTTTGCACAGCCGGGTGAGACTCAAAAAATTCCCTCAAACAGTCGTCCCCATTGGAGAGGAGAACACACTTTACGGACTTAACTCGAGAAGAGGCCCTATTCCCATTTAAAGGCTCAACAGTAATCCCGAAATTCCCCTTCCAACACAAAAGGGTTCCTGACTTCCCTGAAGCAGCCAGAGAGAATTCCTCAGGTCCTGTTCGCTACCTGAGAAGTTCAACCCGGTTCCCGCCGCAACTCTAGAAACACCACAAAATTATCCCCTCAATGCGAGATCAGGAAAATATTCCGCTGCACAATTCAAGAGAAATCCCACGTTCCGCTGGAAAGGCAAAACTTTATTTGACACCCTTTATGCGACTCAGAAAATTCCCTCACACAGCCATCCCCATTGGAGAGGAGAACACAATTTATGGACTCAACTTGGGAAGAGGCCCTATTCCCATTTAACGGCTCGAGAGTAATCCCGAAATTCCCGTTTCAGTAGAAAAGGGTGACTAACTTCCCTGAAGCAACCCCAGCGAGTTCCTGAGGTCCCCGTCGCAACTCGAGAAGTATCCCCAGCTTCCCGCCTCAAAAGGGGAAACACCAAAAAATTATCCGCTCAATGTGAGATGAGGAAATTTTCCACTGCACAATTAAATAGAAATCCCACATTTCCGCTTGAAAGGCAAAAGGGTACTTGACAAACTTTATGCCACTCAGAAAGTTCAATAATATCCGTCCCCATTGGAGAAGATAACACACTTTAGGGACTCAACTGGAGAAGAGGCCCTATTCCCATTAAAGGGCTCAAAAGTATTCCGGAAGTTCCCCTTCCAGCACTAATGGGACCTGATTCCCTGAAGTAACTCGAGTAAGTTTCTGAGGTCCCCATCGCAACTGGAGAAACACCACAAAATTTTCCCCACAATGTGAGATGAGGAAAATTTGCGCTGCAGAATCTCAAGTGAAATCCCAGATATCCGCTTGAAAGGCAAAAGGGTACTTGAGTCCCTTTAGCCGACTCAGAATGGTCCCTAACATTCGTCCTCAGTGGAGAGGATAACACGCTTTATGGACTCAACTCCAGAAGAGGCCCTATTCCCATTAAAGGGCTCAAGAGTAATCCGGAAGTTCTCCTTCCAGGAAAAAAGGGGCCTGATTCCCTGAAGTAACTCGAGAAAGTTCCTGAGGTCCCCTTCGCAACTCGAGAAACACAACAAAATTATCCCCTCAATGCGAGATGAGGAAATTTTGCGCTGCAGAATCTCAAGAGATATCCCACATTCCCGCTTGAAAGGCATAATGGTACCTGACTCCTTTTAGGCGACTCAGAATGTTCCCTAACATCCGTCCTCAGTGGAGAGGAAAACACACTTCATGGACTCAAATCGAAAAGAGGCTATATTCCCATTTAAAGGCTCGAGAGTAATCAAGAAATTTCGCTTCCAACACAAAAAAGGACTTGACTTCCTGAAGCAACCTGAGCGAGTTCCTGAGGGTCCCATCTCAACTCCAGAAGTACGCCATGCTTCCCGCCCCAACTCGAGAAACGATACAATATTATCCCCTCAGTGCGAGATGAGGTAATTTTCTGCTGCAGAATCTCAAGAGAAATCCCGCATTCCCGCTTGAAAGCAAAAGGGAACTTGACACACTTTATGCCACTCAGAATGTTCCCTAACATCCGTCCCCATTGGAGAGGCATACGCACTTTATGGACTCAACTCCAGAAGAGGCCCTATTCCCATTAAAGGGCTCGAGACTAATCCGGAAGTTCCCCTTCCAGCACAAAAGGGGACCTGACTTCCCTGAAGAAACTCGAGTGAGTTCCTGAGGTCCCCATCTAAACTCAAGAAGTACCCCCAGCGTCCCGCCGCAATTCGAGAAACACCACAAAATATTCACCTCACTGCGAGATGAGGAAATTTTGCGCTGCAGAATCTCAAGAGAAATCCCACATTCTGGCTTGAAAGTCAAAAGGGTACTTGACTCCCTTTAGGCGACTCAGAATGTTCCCTAACATCCATCCTCAGTGGAGACGAGAACATATTTTATGGACTCAAATGGAGAGGAGGCAATATTCCCTTTTAACGTCTCGACAGTAATCCGGAAGTTCCCCTTCCAAAACAAAAGGCGACTTGACTTCCCTGTAGCAACCCGAGTGAGTTCCTGAGGTCCCCGCCATAGCTAGAGAAGTGCCCCCTGCTTCCCACCACAACTGGAGAAACACCACAAAATTATCCCCTCAATGTGAGATGAGGTTATTTTGCGTTGCGGAATCTCAAGAGATATCCCACATTCCCGCTTGAAAGGCAAAAGCTTACTTGACACACTTTATGCCACTCAGAAAGTTCAATAATATCCGTCCCCATTGGAGAGAATAACACACTTTATGGACTCAACTACAAAAGATGCCCTATTCCCATTAAAGGGCTCGAGAGTAATCCGGAAGTTCCCCTTCCAACTCAAAAGGGGACCTGCCCTCCCTGAATCATCCTGAACGAGTTCCTGAGGTCCCCGTCGCAACTCGAGACGTACCCCCTGCTTCCCGCCGAAACTCGAGAAACACCACAAAATTATCCCCTCAATGCGAGATGAGGAAATTTTACGTTGCAGAATCTCAAGAGAAACACCACATTACCTCTTGAAAGGCAAAAGGGTACTTGACACCCTTTATACGACTCAGAAATTTCACTAACATCAGTCCCCATTGGAGAGGAGAACACACTTTCTGGACTCAGTTCGAGATGAGACCCTATTCCCACTTAACGGCTCGAGAGTAAACCGGAAGTTCCCATTCCAACACGAAAGGGGACCTGACTTCCCTGATGAAACCCAAGCGAGTTCCTGAGGTCCTCGTCGAAACTTGAGAAGTACCCACATCTTCACTTCGCAACTGAGAAACACTAAAAATTATCCCCTAATGCGAGATGAGGAAAATATACACTGCAGAATCTCAAGAGAAATACCACATTCACTCTTGAAAGGCAAAAGGGTACTTGACTCCCTTTATGTGACTCAGAAATTTCTCTAATATCAGTTCCCACTGGAGAGGAGAACACACCTTATGGACTCAATTTGAGATGAGGTCCTATCCCCAATTAACGGCTCGAGAGTAAACCGGAAGTTCCCCTTCCAACTCAAAAGGGGACCTGCCCTCCCTGAATCATCCTGAACGAGTTCCTGAGGTCCCCGTCGCAACTCGAGAAGTACCCCCTGCTTCCCGCCGAAACTCGAGAAACACCACAAAATTATCCCCTCAATGCGAGATGAGGTAATTTTGCGCTACAGAATCTTAAGACAATTCCCACATTCCCGATTGAAAGGCAAAAGGGTACTTGACACACTTTATGCCACTCAGAAAGTTCCCTAACATCTGTCCCCATTGGAGAGGAGAACACACCTTATGGACTCAAATAGAGAATAGGCCCTATTCCCGTTAAAGGGCTCGAGAGTAATCCGGAAGTTCCCCTTCAAGAACAAAAGGGGACCTGACTTCCCTGAAGCAACTCGAGTGAGTTCCTGAGGTCCCCTCGCAACTGAGGAAGTACCGCCAGCTTCCCGCCGCAATTCGAGATACAGCATAAAATTATCCACTCAATGCGAGATGAAATTTTGTGCTACAGAATCTAAAGAGAAATCCACATTCCCGCTTGAAAGGCAAAAGGGTACTTGACTCCCCTTAGGCGACTCAGGTTGGTCCCTAAAAACCGTCCTTATTGGAGAGGAGAACACATTTTATGGACTCGAGAAGAGGCCCTATTTCCACTAAAGTGCTCGAGAGTAATCCAGAAGTTCCCTTACAGCCAAAAAGGGGACCTGACTGCCCTGAAGTAACTCGAGTGAGTTCCTGAGGTTCCGTCGCAACTGGAGAAGTACCCCCAGGTTCCCGCTGCAATTCCAGAAACACCACAAAATTATCCCATCAATGTGAGATGAGGTAATTTTGCCCTGCAGAATCTCAAGAGAAATCCCACATTCCCGCTTGAGGCAAAAGGGTACTTGACACCCTTTAGGCGACTCAGAATGGTCCCTAACATCCGTCCTCAGTGGAGAGGGGAACACACTTTATGGGCTGAAATCGAGAAGAGCTAATATTCCCATTTAAAGGCTCGAGAGTAATCCGGAAGTTCCCCTTCAAACACCAAAGGGGACTTGACATCACTGAAGCACGTGAGTGAGTTTCTGAGGTCCCCATCGCAACTCGAGAAGTAATCACTGATTCCGCCGGCAAATTGACCAACACCACAAAATTATCTCCTCAATTCGAGATGAGGTCATTTTGCGCTGCAGATCTGAAGAGAAATCCCACATTCCCGCTTGAAAGGTAAAAGGGTATTTGACACCGTTTAGGCGACTCAGAATGGTCCCTAACATCCGTCCTCAGTGGAGAGGAGAACACACTTTATGGACTGAAATCGAGAAGAGCTAATATTCAAATTTAACGGCTTGAGAGTAATCCGGAAGTTCCCCTTCCAACACCAAAGGGGACTTGACTTCACTGAAGCAAGTGAGTGAGTTTCTGAGGTCCCAGTCGCAACTCGAGAAGTAATCACTGATTCCACCGGCAACTTGACCAACACCACAAAATTATCCCCTCAATTCGAGATGAGGTCACTTTGCGCTGCAGATCTGAAGAGAATTCCCACATTCCCGCTTGAAAGGCAAAAGGGTACTTGACACTGTTTATGCGACTCAGAAATTTTCCTCACACAGCCTTACCCATTGGACAGGAGAACACACTTTATGGACTCAATTCGAGTTGAGGACCTATTCCCATTTAACGGCTCGAGAGCAAACCGGGAGTTCCGTTCCAACAAAAAAGGGGACCTGTCTTGCCTGAAGAAACCCGAGAGATTTCCTGAAGTCCCCGTCGCAACTGGAGAAACACCACAAAATTATCCCCTAAATGCGAGATGAGGAAATTTTGCGATGCAGCATCTCAAGAGAAATACCACATTCCCTCTGGAAAGGCAAAAAGGTACTTGACACCCTTTATTCGACTCAGAAAGTTCCCTCACATAGCCGTCCCCTTTGGAGAGGAGAACACAATTTATGGACTCAATTCGAGATGAGCCCTTGTGCATATTTAACGGCTCGAGAGTAAACGGGAAGTTTCCCTTCCAACACCAAAGTGGAACTGACTTCCCTGAAGCAACCGCAGCGAGTTCCTGAGGTCCCCGTCGCAACTCGAGAAGCACCCCCAGCTTCCCGCCGCATCTCGACAAACACCCCAAAATTATCCCCTCAATGCGAGATGAGGAAATTTTGTTTTGCAGCATCTCAAGAGAAATACCACATTCCCTCTTGAAAGGTAAAAAGGTACTTGACACCCTTTATTCGACTCAGAAAGATCCCTGACACAGCCGTCCCCTTTGGAGAGGAGAACACACTTTATGGACTCGATTCGAGATGAGCCCCTGTGCACATTTAAGGGCTCGAGAGGAAATCAAAGTTCCCTTACCAACACCAAAAGGACCTGACTTCCCTAAAGCAACCCCAGCGAGTTCCTGAGGTCCCTGTCGCAACTCGAGAAGCACCCCCAGCTTCCCGCCGCAACTCGAGAAACACCCGAAATTAACCCCTCAATGTGGGATTAGGAACTTTTACATTGCAGAATATCAAGAGAAATACCACATTCCCTCTTGAAAGGAAAAAAGATACTTGACACCCTTTATTCGACTCAGAAAGTTCCCTCACACAGTCGTCCCCTTTGGAGAGGAGAACAGACTTTAGGAACTCAAATCGAGATGAGACCTTGTAACATTTAAGGGCTCGAGAGGAAACCGGAAGTTCCCCTTCCAACACCAAAGGGGACCTGACTTCTCTGAAGCAACCGCAGCGAGTTCCTGAGGTCCCCGTCGCAACTCGAGAAGCACCTCCAGCTTCCCTCCGCAATTCGAGAAACACCCCAAAATTATCCCCTCCATGCGAGATGAGGAAATTTTGCGATGCAGCATCTCAAGAGAAATACCACATTCCCTCTGGAAAGGCAAAAAGTTACTTGACACCCTTTATTCGACTGAGAAAGTTCCCTCACACAGTAGTCGCCTTTGGAGAGGAGAAAACACTTTATGGACTCAATTAGAGATGAACCCCTGTTCATATTAAAGGGCTCGAGAAGAAACGGGAAGTTCCCCTTCCAACACCAAAGGGGACCTGACTTCTCTGAAGCAACCCCAGCGAGTTCCCGAGGTCCCCGTCGCAACTCGAGAAGCACCCCCAGCTTCCGGCCGCAACTCGAGAAACACCCCAAAATTTTCCCCTCAATGCGACATGAGGAAATTTTGCGATGCAGCATCTCAAGAGAAATACCACATTCCCTCTTGAAAGGCAGAAAGGTACTTGACACCCTTTATTCGACTCAGAAAGTTCCCTCACACAGCCGTCCCCTTTTAAATGAGAACACACTTTATGGACTCAATGTGAGATGAGCCCCTGTCCACATTTAAGGACTCCAGAGGAACCCGGAAGTTCCCCTTCCAACACCAAAGGGGCCTGATTTCCCTGAAGCAACCCCAGCACGTTCCTGAGGTCCCCGTCGCAACTCTTGAAGCACCCCCAGCTTTCCGCCTCAACTCGAGAAACACCGCAAAATGATCCCCTCAATGTAAGATGAGGAAATTTTTCGATTCAGCATCTCAAGAGAAATACCACATTCCCTCTTGACAGGCAAAAAGGTACTTGACACCCTTTATTCGACTCAGAAAGTTCCCTCACACAGCCATGCCTTTTAGAGGAAAACACATTTTATGGACTCTCTTGGAGATGAGCCCCTGTGCTCATTTAAGGGCTCCAGAGGAATCCGGATGTTCCCGTTCCAACAGCAAAGGGGAACTGACTTCCCTGAAGCAACCCCAGCGAGTTCCTGAGATCCCCGTTGCAACTCGAGAAGCACACCCAGCTCCCTGCCGCAACTCGAGAAACACCCCAAAATTATCCCCTCAAGCGAGATGAGGAAATTTTGCGATGCAGCATCTCAAGAGAAATACCACATTCCTCTTGAAAGGCGAAAAGGTATTTGACACCCTTTATTCGACTCAGAAAGTTCCCTCACACAGCCGTCCCCTTTGGAGAGGAGAACACACTTTATGGACTCAATTCGAGATGAGCCCCTGTGCACATTTAAGGGCTCCAGAGGAACCCGGAAGTTCCCCGTCCAACACCAAAGGGGACCTGACTTCCCTGAAGCAACCCCAGCGAGTTCCTGAGGTCCCCGGCGCAACTCTTGAAGCACCCCCAGCTTCCCGTCGGAACTCGAGAAACACCCCAAAATTATTCCCTCAATGCGAGATGAGAAAATTTTGCGATGCAGCATCTCAAGAGAAAAACCACATTCCCTCTTGCAAGGAAAAAAGGTACTTGACACCATTTATTCGACTCAGAAAGTTCCCTCACACAGTCGTCCCCTTTTAGAGGAGAACACACTTTATGGACTTAATTCGAGATGAGCCCCTGTGCACATTTAAGGGCCCGAGGGGAACCCGGAAGTTCCGCTTCCAACAGCAAAGGGGAACTGACTTCCCTGAAGCAACCCCAGCGAGTTCCTGAGGTCCCCGTCGAAACTCGAGAAGCAGCCCCAGCTTCCCGCCGCAACTCGAGAAACACCCCAAAATTATCCCCGCAATGCGAGATGAGGAAATTTTGCGATGCAGCATCGCAAGAGAAATACCATATTCCCTCTTGAAAGGCATAAAGTTACTTGACACCCTTTATTCGACTCAAAAAGTTCCATCACACAGTTTTCCCCTTTGGAGAGAACACACTTTGTGGACTCAATTCGAGATGAGCCCCTGTGCACATTTAAGGGCTCGAGAGGAACCCGGAAATTCCAACACCTAAGCGGACCTGATTTCCTGAAGCAAACACACCGAGTTCCTGAGGTCACCGTCACAACTCGAGAAGCACCCCCGCTTCCCGCCGCAACTCGAAAAACACACCAAAATTATCCCAATGGGAGATGAGGAAATTTTGCGATGCAGCATCTCAAGAGAAATACCACATTCCCGGTTGAAAGGCAAAAAGGTAATTGACACCATTTATTCGACTCAGAGAGTTCCCTCACACAGCCGTCCCCTTTGGAGAGAACACACTGTATGGACTCAATTCGAGATGAGCCCATGTGCACATTTAAAGGCTCGAGAGGAACCCGGATTTCCCCTTAAAACAGCAAAGGGGATCTGACTTTTCTGACGTAACCCCAGCTAGTTCCTGAGCTCCCCGTGGTAAATCTTGAAGCACCCCAGCTTCCCGCCGCAACTCGAGAAACACCCCAAAATTATCCCCTCAATGCGAGATGAGAAAATTTTGCGATGCAGCATCTCAAGAGAAATAAAACATTCCCTCTTGAAAGGCAAAAAGGTACTTGACACCCTTTATTCCACTCAGAAAGTTCCCTCACACAGCCGGCCCCTTTTAGAGGAGAAGACACTTTATGAACTCAATTCGAGATGAGCCCCTGTGCACATTGAAGGGCTCCAGAGGAATCCGGATGTTCCCGTTCCAACAGCAAAGGGGACCTGACTTCCCTGAAGCAACCTCAGCGAGTTCCTGAGGTCCCCATCACAACTCGAAAAGCACCCCCAGCTTCCCGCCGCAACTTGAGAAACACCCCAAAATTATCCCCTCAAGCGAGATGAGGAAATTTTGCGATGCAGCATCTCAAGAGAAATACCACATTCCTCTTGAAAGGCGAAAAGGTATTTGACACCCTTTATTCGACTCAGAAAGTTCCCTCACACAGCCGTCCCCTTTTAGAGGAGAACACATTTTATGGACTCAATTCCAGATTAGCCCATGTGCACATTTAAGGGCTCGAGAGGAAACCGGAAGTTCCCCTTACAACACCAAAGGGGACCTGACTTCCCTGAAGCAACCCCAGCGAGTTCCTGAGGTCCCCGTCGCAACTCGAGAAGCACACCCAGCTTCCTGCCGCAACTCGAGAAACACCCCAAAATAATCCCCTCAATGCGAGTTGAGGAAATATTGCGATGCAGCATCTCAAGAAAAATACCACATTCCCTCTTGAAAGGCAAAAAGGTACTTGACACCCTTTATTCGACTCAGAAAGTTCCCTCACACAGCCGTCCCATTTTAGAGGAGAACACACTTTATGGACTCAATTCGAGAGAGCCCCTGTGCACATTTAAGGGCTCGAGAGGAACCCGGAAGTTACCCTTCCAACACAAAAGGGGATCTGACTTCCCTGAAACAGTCCCAGCGAGTTCCTGAGATCCCTGTCGCAACTCGAGAAGCACCCCCAGGATTCCGCCGCAACTCGAGAAACACACCAAGATTATCCCCTCAATGCGAGATGAGGAAATTTTGAGATGCAGCATCTCAAGTGAAATACCACATTCCCTCTTGAAAGGCAAAAAGGTACTTGACACCCTTTATTCGACACAGAAAGTTCCCTCACACAGCCGTCCCCTTTGGAAAGGAGAACACACTTTATGGACTCAATTCAAGATGAGACCCTGTGCACATTTAAGGGCTCGAGAGGAACCCGGAAATTCCCCTTCCAACAGCAAAGGGGGCCTGACTTCCCTGAAGCAACCCCACCGAGTTCCTGAGGTCCCGGTCGCAACTCGAGGAGCACCCACAGCTTCCCGCCAACCTCGAGAAACACCCCAAAAATATCCCCTCAATGCGTGATGAGGAAAATTTGCGATGCAGCATCTGATGAGAAATACCACATTCCCTCTTGAAAGGCAAAAAGGAACTTGACACCCTTTATTCGACTCAGAAAGTTCCCTCACACAGCCGTGCCCTTTTAGAGGAGAACACACTTTATCGACTCAATTCGAGATGAGCCCCTCTGCACATTTAAGGGCTCGAGAGGAACCCGGAATTTCCCCTTCCAACAGCAAAAGGGACCGGAATTCCCTGAAGCAAACCCATCGAGTTCCTGAGGTCCCCGTCTCAACTCGAGAAGCACCCCCAGCTTCCCGCCGCAACTGGAGAAACACCACAAAATTATCCCCTCAATGCGAGATGAGGAAATTTTGCGATGCAGCATCTCAAAAGAAATACCATATTCCCTCTTGAAAGGCAAAAAGGTATTTTACTCTCTTTATTCGACTCAGAAAGTTCCTTCACACAGCCGTCCCCTTTGGAGAGGAGATCACACTTTATGGACTTAATTCGAGATGAGCCCCTGTGCACATTTAAGAGCTCGAGAGGAACCCGGAAGTTCCCCTTCCAATAGCAAAGGGGACCTGACTTCCTTGAAGCAACCCAGCGAGTTCCTGAGGTCCCCGTCACAACTGTTCAAGCACCCCCAGTTTCCCGCCGCAACTCGTGAAATACCCCAAAATTATCCCCTCAGTGCGAGATGAGGAAATTTTGCGGTTCAGCATCTCAAGAGAAACACCACATTCCCTCTTGAAAGGCAAAAAGCTAATTGAAAGCCTTTATTCGACTCAGAAAGTTCCCTCACACAGCCGTCCCCTTTGGAGAGGAGAACACACTTTATGGACTCAATTCGAGATGAGCCCCTGAACACATTTAGGGTTCGAGAGGAACCCGGAAGTTCCCCTTTCAACAGCAAAGGGGACTAGACTTCCCTGAAGCAACCCCAGCGATTTCTTGAGGTCCCCGTCACAACTCGAGAAGCACCCCCACGTTCCCGCGGCAACTCGAGAAACACCCCAAAATTATCCCCTCAATGCGAGATGAGGAAATTTTGCGATGCAGCATCTCAAGAGAAATACCACATTCCCTCTTGAAAGGCAAAAAGGTACTTGACACCCTTTATTCCACTCAGAAAGTTCCCTCACACAGCTGTCCCCTTTTAGAGGAAAACACACTTTATGGACTCAATACGAGATTAGCCCCTGTGCACATTTAAGGGCTGGAGAGGAACCCGGAAGTTCCCCTTCCAACAGCAAAGGGGTCCTGACTTCCCCGATGCAACCCCAGCGAGTTCCTGAGGTCCCTGTCGCAACTCGAGTAGCACCCCCAGCTCCCGCCGCAACTCGAGCAACACCCCACAATTATCCCCTCAATGCGAGATGTGGAAATTTTGCGATGCAGCATCTCAAGAGAAATACCACATTCCTTCTTGAAAGGCAAAAAGGTACTTGACACCCTTTATTCGACTCAGAAAGTTCCCACACAGCCGTCCACTTTGGAGAGAACACACTTTATGGACTCAATTCGAGATGAGCCCCTGTGCACATTTAAGGGATCGAGAGGAACCCGGAAGTTCCCCTTCCAACACCAAAGGGGACCAGATTTCCTTGAAGCAACCCCAGAGAGTTACTTAGGTCCCCGTCGCAACTCGAGAAGCACCCTCAGCTTTCCGCCGCAACTCGAGAAACACCCCAAAATTATCCCCTCAATGCGAGATGAGGAAATTTTGCGATGCAGCATCTCAAGAGAAATACCACATTCCCTCTTGAAAGGCAAAAAGGGACTTGACACCCATTATTCGACTCAGAAAGTTCCCTCACACAGCCATCCCCTTTTAGAGGAGAACACACTTTATGGACTCAATTCGAGATGAAGCCATAATCCCATTTATGGCTGGAGAGTAAACAGGAAGTGCCCTTTCCAACACAAAAGGGGACCTGCCTTACCTGAAGAAACCCAAGCAAGTCCTTGAGGTCCACGTGGCAACTCGAGAAGTACCCCAAGCTTCCTGCCGCAACTAGAGAAACACCACAAAATTATCCCCTCAATGCGAGAAGAGAAAATTTTGGGCTGCAGAATCTCAAGAGAAATACCACTATTCCCTCTTGAAAGGCAAAAAGTACTTGATATCTTTTATGCGACTCAGAAATTTCACTAATATCATTCCCCATAGGAGAGGAGAACACACTTTATGGACTCAATTCGAGATGAGGCCCAATTCCCATTTAACGTCTCCAGACTAAACCGGAAGTTCCCCTTCCAACACAAAAGGGGACCTGACTTTCCAGAAGCAACTCGAGCAAATTCCTGAGGTCCCCGTCGCAACACGAGATGTAATCCAAAATTCCTGCCACCACTTGACATACACCACAAAATTATCTCCTCAATGCGAGATGAGGATATTTTGCGCTGCAGAATCTCAAGAGAAATACGACATTCCCTCTTGAAATGCAAAAGGGTACTTGACATCCTTTATATGACTCAGAAAATACACTAACATCAGTCCCCATTGGAGAGGTGAACGACCTTTATGTACTCAATTCAAAATGAGGCACTATTGCCAATTAACTGCTCAAGAGTAAATCGGAAGTTCCCCTTCCAACAAAAAGGGGACCAGCCTTACCTGAAGAAACCCGAGTGAGTTCCTGAGGTACGCATAGCAACTTGAGAAGTACCCCCAACTTCCTGCCGCAACACGAGAAACACCACAAAATTATCCCCTCAAAGTAAGAATAGGAAATTTTACATTACAGAATCTCAAGAGAAATACCACATTCACTCTTGAAAGGCAAAAGGGTTCTTGAAACCCTTTATGCGACTCAGAAAGTTCCCTCACACAGCCGTCCCCTTTGGAGAGGACAACACAGTTTACGGACTCAATTCGAGAGGAGCCCCTGTGCACATTGAAGGTCTCGAGAGGAAACCGGAAGTTCCCCTTCCAACACCAAAGGGGACCTGACTTCCCTGAAGCAACCCCAGCGAGTTAGTGAGGTCTCCGTTGCAACTCGACAAGCACCCACAGCTTCCCGCCGCAACTCGACAAACACCACCAAATTATCCCCTCCATGCGAGATGAGGAAATTTGGCGATGCAGCATCTCAAGAGAAATACTACATTCCCTCTGGAAAGGCAAAGAGGTACTTGACACCCTTTATTCGACTCAGAAAGTTCCCTCACTCAGCCGTCCCCTTTGGAGAGGAGAACACACTTTACAGACTCAATTCGAGAGGAGCCCCTGTGCACATTGAAGGGCTCGAGAGGAAACCGGAAGTTCCTCTTAAAACACCAAAGGGGACCTGACTTCCCTGAAGCAACCCCAGCGAGTTCCTGAGGTCCCCGTCGTAACTCGAGAAGCACCGCCAGCTTCCCGCCACAACTCGAGAAACACCTAAAAATTATCCCCTCCATGCGAGATGAGGAAATTTGGCAATGCAGCATCTCAAAAGAAATACCACATTCCCTCTGGAAAGGCAAAAAGTTACTTGAAACCCTTTATTCGACTCAGAAAGTTCCCTCACACAGCCGTCCCCTTTGGAGAGGAGAACACACTTTACGGACTCAATTCGAGAGGAGCCCCTGTGCACTTTGACGGCTGAAGAGGAAACCGGAAGTGCCCCTTACAACACCAAAGGGGACCTGACTTCCCTGAAGCAACCCCAGCGACTTCCTGAGGTCCCGTCGCAACTCGAGAAGCACCCCCAGCTTTCCGCCGCAACTCGAGAAACACCCCAAAATTATCCCCTCCATGCGAGATGAGCAAATATGTCGATGCAGCATCTCCAGAGAAATACCGCATTCCCTCTGGAAAGGCAAAAAGGTACTTGACACCCTTTATACGACTCAGAAAGTTCCCTCGCACAGCCGTCCATTTTGGAGAGGAGAACTCACTTCACGGACTCAATTCGAGAGGAGCCCCTGTGCACATTGAAGGGCTCGAGAGTAAACCGGAAGTTCCACTTAAAACACCAAAGCGGACCTGACTTACCTGAAGCAACCCCAGCGAGTTCCTGAGGTCCCCGTCGCAACAGGAGAAGGACCCCCAGCTAACCGCCACAACTCGAGAAACACCTAAAAATTATCCCCTCCATGCGAGATGAGGAAATTTGACGATGCAGCAACACAAGAGAAATACCACATTCACTCCGGAAAGGCAAAAAGTTACGTGACACTCTTTATTCGACTCTGAACGTTCCCTCACACAGCCGTCCCCTTTGGGGAGGAGAACATACTTTATGGACTCAATTCGAGAGGAGCCACTGTGCACATTGAAGGGCTCGAGAGGAAACCGGAAGTTCCCCTTCCAACACCAAAGGGGACCTGACTTCCCTGAAGAAACCCCAGCGAGTTCCTGAGGTCCCCGTCGTAACTCGAGAAGCACACCCAGCTTCCCGCCGCAACTCGAGAAACACCCCAAAATTATCCCCTCAATGCGACATGAGGAAATTTGGCGATGCAGCATTTCAAGAGAAATACCACATTCCCTCTGGAAAGGCACAAAGGTACTTGACACCCTTTATTCGACTCAGAAAGTTCCCTCACACAGCCGTCCCATTTGGAGAGGAGTACACACTTTACGGACTCAATTCGAGAGGAGCCCCTGTGCACATTGAAGGGCTCGAGAGGAAACCGGAAGTTCCCCTTCCAACACCAAAGGGGACCTGACTTCCGTGAAGCGACCCCAGCGAGTTCCTGAGGTCCCCCTCGCATCTCGAGAAGCACCCCCAGCTTCCCGCCGCAACTCGAGAAACACCCCTAAATTATCCCCTCCATGCGAGATGAGGAAATTTGGCGACGCAGCATCTCAAGAGAAATACCACATTCCCTCTGGAAAGGAACAACGTTACTTGACACCCTTTATTCGACTCAGAACGTTCCCTCACACAGCCGTCCCCTTTGGAGAGGAGAACACACTTTACGGACTCATTTCGAGAGGAGCCCCTGTGTACATTGAAGGGCTCGAGAGGAAACCGGAAGTTCCCCTTTCAGAAGCAAAGGCGACCTGACTTCCCTGAAGCAACCCCAGCGACTTCCTGAGGTCCCCGTCGCAACTCGAGAAGCACCCCCAGCTTCCCGCCGCAACTCGAGAAACACTCCAAAATTATCCCCTCCATGCGAGATGAGGAAATTTGGCGATGCAGCATCTCAAGAGAAATACCACATTCACTCTGGAAAGGCAAAAAGGTACTTGAAACCTTTATTCGACTCATAAAATTCCATAACAGAGCCGTCCCCTTTCTAGAGGAGAACACATTTTACGGACTCAATTCGAGAAGAGACCCTGTGCACTTTGAAGGGCTCGAGAGGAAACCGGTAGTTCCCTTCCAACACCAAAGGGGACCTGACTTCCCTGAAGCAACCCCAGCGAGTACCTGAGGTCCCCGTCGCAACTCGAGAAGCACCCCCAGCTTCCCGCCGCAACTCGAGCAACACCCCAAAATTATCCCCTCCATGCGAGATGAGGAAATTTGGCGATGCAGCATCTCACGAGAAATACCACATTCCCTCTGGAAAGGCAAAAAGATACTTGACAGGCTTTATTCGACTCAGAAAGTTCCCTCACACAGCCGTCCCCTTTGGAGAGGAGAACACACTTTACGGACTCAATTCGAGAGGAGCCCCTGTGCACATTGAAGGGCTCGAGAAGAAACCGGAAGTTCCCCTTCCAACACCAAAGGGGAAATGACTTCCCTGAAGCAACCCCAGCGAGTTCCTGAGGTCCCCGTCGCAACTCGAGAAGCACCCCCAGCTTCCCGTCGCAACTCGAAAAACACTCCAAAATTATCCCTTCCATGCGAGATGAGGAAATTTGGCGATGCAGCATCTCAAGAGAAATACCACATTCCCTCTGGAAAGGCAAAAAGGTACTTGACACCCTTTATTCGACTCACAAAGTTCCCTCATACAGCCGTCCCCTTTGCAGAGGAGAACACACTTCATGGACTCAATTCTAGAGGAGCCCCTGTGCACATTGAAGGGCTGGAGCGGAATCCGGAAGTTCCCCTTCCAACACCAAAGTGGACCTAACTTCCCTGAGGTAACCCCAGCGAGTTACTCAGGTTCCCGTTGCAACTCGAGAAGCACTACCAGCTTCCCGCCGCAACTCGAGAAACACCCCAAAATTATCCCCTCCATGCGAGATGAGAAAATTTTTCGATGCAGCATCTCAAGACAAATACCACATTCCCTCTGGAAAGGCAAAAAGGTACTTGACACCCTTTATTCGACTCAGAAAGTTCCCTCACACAGCCGTCCCCTTTCGAGAAGAGAACACACTTTACGGACTCAATTCGAGAGGAGCCCCTGTGCACATTGAAAGGCTCGAGAGGAAACCGGAAGTTCCACTTCCAACACCAAAGGGGACCTGACATTCCTGAAGCAACCACAGCGAGTTCCTGAGGTCCCCGTCGCAACTCGTGAAGCACCCCCAGCTTCCCGCCGCAACTCGAGAAACACCCCAAAATTAACCCCTCCATGCGAGATGAGGAAATTTGGCGATGAAGCATCTCAAGAGAAATACCACATTCTCTCTGCAAATGCAAAAAGGTACTTGACACCCTTTATTCGACTCAGAAAGTTCCCTCACACAGCCGTCCCCTTTGGAGAGGAAAACACACTTTACGGACTCAATTCGAGAGGAGCCCCTGTGCACATTGAAGGGTTCGAGAGGAAACCGGAAGTTCCCCTTAAAACACCAAAGGGGACCTGACTTCCCTGAAGCAACCCCAGGGAGTTCCTGAGGTCCCCGTCGTAACTCGAGAAGCACCGCCAGCTTCCCGCCACAACTCGAGAAACACCTAAAAATTATCCCCTCCATGCGAGATGAGGAAATTTGGCGATGCAGCATCTCAAGAGAAATACTACATTCCCTCTGGAAAGGCAAAAAGGTACTTGACACCCTTTATTCGACTCAGAAAGTTCACTCACACAGCCGTCCCCTTTGGAGAGGAGAACACACTTTACGGACTCAATTCGAGAGGAGCCCCTGTGCACTTTGACGGCTGGAGAGGAAACCGGAAGTGCCCCTTCCAACACCAAAGGGGACCTGACTTCCCTGAAGCAACCCCAGCGACTTCCTGAGGTCCCCGTCGCAACTCGAGAAGCACCCCCAGCTTTCCGCCGCAACTCGAGAAACACCCCAAAATTATCCCCTCCATGCGAGATGAGCAAATATGTCGATGCAGCATCTCCAGAGAAATACCACATTCCCTCTGGAAAGGCAAAAAGGTACTTGACACCCTTTATACGACTCAGAAAGATCCCTCACTCAGCCGTCCACTTTGGAGAGGAGAACTCACTTTACGGACTCAATTCGAGAGGAGCCCCTGTGCACATTGAAGGGCTCGAGAGTAAACCGGAAGTTCCACTTAAAACACCAAAGCGGACCTGACTTCCCTGAAGCAACCCCAGCGAGTTCCTGAGGTCCCCGTCGCAACTCGAGAAGCACCCGCAGCTTCACGCAGCAACTCGAGAAACACCCCAAAATTATCCACTCCTTGCGAGATGAGGAAATTTGGCGATGCAGCATCTCAAGAGAAATACCACATTCCCTCTGGAACGGCAAAAAGGTACTTGACACCCTTTATTCGACTCAGAATGTTCCTTCACACAGCCGTCACCTTTGGAGAGGAGAACACACTTTACGGACTCAATTCGAAAGGCGCCCCTGTGCACATTGAAGGGCTCGAGAGGATACCGGAAGTACCCCTTCCAACACCAAAGGGGAACTGACTTCACTGAAGCAACCCCAGCGAGTTACTGAGGTCCCCGTCGCAACTCGAGAACCACCCCAGCTTCCCGCCGCAACTCGAGAAACACCCCAAAATTATCCCCTCCATGCGAGGTGAGGAAATTTGACGATGCAGCATCTCAAGAGAAATACCACATTCCCTCTGGAAAGGCAAAAACGTACTTGACACCCTTTATTCAACTCACAAAGTTCCCTCACACAGCCGTCTCCTTTGGAGAGGAGAGCACACTTTATGGACTCAATTCGTCAGGAGCCCCTGTGCACATTGAAGGGCTCGAGAGGAAACAGGAAGTTCCCCTTCCAACACCAAAGGGGACCTGACTTCCCTGAAGCAACCCCTAGCGAGTTCCTGAGGTCCCAGTTGCAACTCGAGAAGCACCCCGAGCTTGCGCCGCAGCTCGAGAAACACCCGAAAATTATCCCCTCCATGCGAGATTAGGAAATTTAGCGATGCAGCATCTCAAGAGAAATACCACATTCACTACGGAAAGGCAAAAAGTTACGTGACACTCTTTATTCGACTCTGAACGTTCCCTCACACAGCCGTCCCCTTTGGGGAGGAGAACACACTTTATGGACTCAATTCGAGAGGATCCACTGTGCACATTGAAGGGCTCGAGAGGAAACCGGAAGTTCCCCTTCCAACACCAAAGGGGACCTGACTTCCCTGAAGAAACCCCAGCGAGTTCCTGAGGTCCCCGTCGTAACTCGAGAAGCACACCCAGCTTCCCGCCGCAACTCGAGAAACACCCCAAAATTATCCCCTCAATGCGACATGAGGAAATTTGGCGATGCAGCATTTCAAGAGAAATACCACATTCCCTCTGGAAAGGCACAAAGGTACTTGACACCCTTTATTCGACTCAGAAAGTTCCCTCACACAGCCGTCCCATTTGGAGAGGAGTACACACTTTACGGACTCAATTCGAGAGGAGCCCCTGTGCACATTGAAGGGCTCGAGAGGAAACCGGAAGTTCCCCTTCCAACACCAAAGGGGACCTGACTTCCGTGAAGCGACCCCAGCGAGTTCCTGAGGTCCCCCACGCATCTCGAGAAGCACCCCCAGCTTCCCGCCGCAACTCGAGAAACACCCCTAAATTATCCCCTCCATGCGAGATGAGGAAATTTGGCGACGCAGCATCTCAAGAGAAATACCACATTCCCTCTGGAAAGGAACAACGTTACTTGACACCCTTTATTCGACTCAGAACGTTCCCTCACACAGCCGTCCCCTTTGGAGAGGAGAACACACGTTACGGACTCATTTCGAGAGGAGCCCCTGTGTACATTGAAGGGCTCGAGAGGAAACCGGAAGTTCCCCTTTCAGAAGCAAAGGCGACCTGACTTCCCTGAAGCAACCCCAGCGACTTCCTGAGGTCCCCGTCGCAACTCGAGAAGCACCCCCAGCTTCCCGCCGCAACTCGAGAAACACTCCAAAATTATCCCCTCCATGCGAGATGAGGAAATTTGGCGATGCAGCATCTCACGAGAAATACCACATTCCCTCTGGAAAGGCAAAAAGATACTTGACAGGCTTTATTCGACTCAGAAAGTTCCCTCACACAGCCGTCCCCTTTGGAGAGGAGAACACACTTTACGGACTCAATTCGAGAGGAGCCCCTGTGCACATTGAAGGGCTCGAGAGGAAACCGGAAGTTCCCTTTCCAACACCAAAGGGGAAATGACTTCCCTGAAGCAACCCCAGCGAGTTCCTGAGGTCCCCGTCGCAACTCGAGAAGCACCCCCAGCTTCCCGTCACAACTCGAAAAACACTCCAAAATTATCCCTTCCATGCGAGATGAGGAAATTTGGCGATGCAGCATCTCAAGAGAAATACCACATTCCCTCTGGAAAGGCAAAAAGGTACTTGACACCCTTTATTCGACTCACAAAGTTCCCTCATACAGCCGTCCCCTTTGCAGAGGAGAACACACTTTATGGACTCAATTCTAGAGGAGCCCCTGTGCACATTGAAGGGCTGGAGCGGAATCCGGAAGTTGCCCTTCCAACACCAAAGTGGACCTAACTTCCCTGAGGTAACCCCAGCGAGTTACTCAGGTTCCCGTTGCAACTCGAGAAGCACTACCAGCTTCCCGCCGCAACTCGAGAAACACCCCAAAATTATCCCCTCCATGCGAGATGAGAAAATTTTTCGATGCAGCATCTCAAGACAAATACCACATTCCCTCTGGAAAGGCAAAAAGGTACTTGACACCCTTTATTCGACTCAGAAAGTTCCCTCACACAGCCGTCCCCTTTCGAGAAGAGAACACACTTTACGGACTCAATTCGAGAGGAGCCCCTGTGCACATTGAAAGGCTCGAGAGGAAACCGGAATTTCCACTTCCAACACCAAAGGGGACCTGACATTCCTGAAGCAACCACAGCGAGTTCCTGAGGTCCCCGTCGCAACTCGAGAAGCACCCCCAGCTTCCCGCCGCAACTCGAGAAACACCCCAAAATTAACCCCTCCATGTGAGATGAGGAAATTTGGCGATGAAGCATCTCAAGAGAAATACCACATTCTCTCTGCAAATGCAAAAAGGTACTTGACACCCTTTATTCGACTCAGAAAGTTCCCTCACACAGCCGTCCCCTTTGGAGAGGAAAACACACTTTACGGACTCAATTCGAGAGGAGCCCCTGTGCACATTGAAGGGTTCGAGAGGAAACCGGAAGTGCCCCTTCCAACACCAAAGGGGACCTGACTTCCCTGAAGCAACCCCAGCGACTTCCTGAGGTCCCCGTCGCAACTCGAGAAGCACCCCCAGCTTTCCGCCGCAACTCGAGAAACACCCCAAAATTATCCCCTCCATGCGAGATGAGAAAATATGTCGATGCAGCATCTCCAGAGAAATACCACATTCCCTCTGGAAAGGCAAAAAGGTACTTGACACCCTTTATACGACTCAGAAAGTTCCCTCACACAGCCGTCCACTTTGGAGAGGAGAACTCACTTTACGGACTCAATTCGAGAGGAGCCCCTGTGCACATTGAAGGGCTCGAGAGTAAACCGGAAGTTCCACTTAAAACACCAAAGCGGACCTGACTTCCCTGAAGCAACCACAGCGAGTTCCTGAGGTCCCCGTCGCAACTGGAGAAGCACTGCCAGCTTCCCTCCACAACTCGAGAAACACCTAAAAATTATCCCCTCCATGCGAGATGAGGAAATTTGACGATGCAGCAACACAAGAGAAATACCACATTCCCTCTAGAAAGGCAAAAGGGTACTAGACACCCTTTATTCGACTCAGAAAGTTCCCTCTCACAGCCGTCCCCTTTGGAGAGGAGAACACACTTTACAGACTCAATTTGACAGGAGCTCCTGTGCACATTGAAGGGCTCGAGAGGAAACGGGAAGTTCCCCTTCCAACACCAATGGGGACCTGACTACCCTGAAGCAACCCCAGCGAGTTCCTGAGGTCCCCGTCGCAACTCGAGAAGCACCCCCAGCTTCCCGCCAAAACTCGAGAAACACCTAAAAATTATCCCCTCCATGCGAGATGAGGAAATTTGGCGATGCAGCATCTCAAGAGAAATACCACATTCCCTCTGGAAAGGCACAAAGGTACTTGACAC
This sequence comes from Moschus berezovskii, assembly GCF_049115385.1. Classification (NCBI taxonomy): domain Eukaryota; kingdom Metazoa; phylum Chordata; class Mammalia; order Artiodactyla; family Moschidae; genus Moschus; species Moschus berezovskii. Next base: position 801,384 of record NC_142476.1, read on the forward strand.
CCTTTATTCGACTCAGAAAGTTCCCTCACACAGCCGTCCCATTTGGAGAGGAGAACACACTATACGGACTCAATTCGAGAGGAAACCCTGTGCACATTGAAGGGCTCGAGAGGAAACCGGAAGTTCCCCTTCCAACAACAAAGGGGACCTGACTTCACTGAAGCACCCCCGGCGAGTTCCTGAGGTCCCCGTCGCAACTCGTGAAGCACCCCAAGCTTCCCGCCGCAACTCGAGAAACACCCCAAAATTATCCCCTCCATGTGAGATGAGGAAATTTGGCGATGCAGCATCGCAAGAGAAATTCCACATTCCCTGTGGAAAGGCAAAAAGGTACTTGACACCCTTTATTCGATTCAGAAATTTCCTTCACACAGCGTTCCCCTTTGGAGAGGAGAACACACTTTAGGGACTGAATTCGAGAGGAACCCCTGCGCACATTGAAGGGCTCGAGAGAACACCGGAGGTGCCCCTTCCAACACTAAAGGGGACCTGACTTCCCTGAAGCAACCCCAGCGAGTTCCTGAGGTCCCCGTTGCAACTCGAGAAGCACCCCCAGCTTGTGCCGCAGGTTAGGAACACCCGAAAATTATCCCCTCCATGCGAGATGAGGAAATTTGTCGATGCAGCATCTCAAGAGAAATAGCACATTCACTCCCGAAAGGCAAAAAGGTACGTGACACCCTTTATTCGACTCAGAACGTTCCCTCACACACCCGTCCCCTTTGGAGAGGAGAACACACTTTACGGACTCAATTCGAGAGGAGCCCCTGTGCACATTGAAGGCCTCGAGAGGAAACCGGAAGTTCAACTTCCAACACCAAAGGGGACCTGATTTCCCTGAAGCAACCCCAGAGAGTTCCTGAGGTCCCGTCGCAACTCGAGAACCACCCCCAGCTTCCCGCCGCAACTCGTGAAACACCCCAAAATTATCCCCTCCATGCGAGATAAGGAAATTTGGCGATGCAGCATCTCAGGAGAAATACCACATTCGCTCTGGAAAGGCAAAAAGGTACTTGACACCCTTTATTCGACTCAGAAAGTTCCCTCACACAGCCGTCCCCTTTGGAGAGGAGAACACACTTTAGGGACTCAATTCGAGAGGAGACCCTGTGCACATTGAAGGGCTCGAGAGGAAACCGGGAATTCCACTTCCAACACCAAAGGGGACCTGACTTCCCCGAAGCAACCCCAGAGAGTTCCTGAGGTCCCCGTCGCAAATCGAGAAGCACACCCAGCTTCGCTCCTAACAAGAGAAACACTCCAAAATTATCCCCTCCATGCCAGATGAGGAAATTTGGCGATGCAGCATCTCAAGAGAAATACCACATTCCCACTCGAAAGGCAAAAAGGTACTTGACACCCTTTATTCGACTCAGAAAGTTCCCTCACACAGCCGTCCCCATTGGAGAGGAGAACACACTTTACGGACTCAATTCGAGAGAAGCCCCTGTGCACATTGAAGGGCTCGAGAGGAAACCGGAAGTTCCCCTTCCAAGAACAAAAGGGACCTAACTTCCCCGAAGCAACCCCTGGAGAGTTCCTGAGGTCCCCGTCGCAAATCGAGAAGCACCCCAGCTTCCCCCCGCAACTCGAGAAACACCCCAAAATTATCCCCTCCATGCGACATGAGGAAATTTGGCGCTGCAGCATCTCAAGAGAAATACCACATTCCCTCTGGAAATGCACAAAGGTACTTTACACCCTTTATTCGACTCAGAACGTTCCCTCACACAGCCTTCCCCTTTGGAGAGGAGAACACAATTTACGGACTCAATCGAGAGGAGGCCCTGTGCACATTGAAGGGCTCGAGAGGAAACAGGAAGGTCCCCTTCAAACACCAAAGGGGACCTGAATTCCCTGAAGCAACCCCAGCGAGTTCCTGAGGTCCCCGTCGCAACTCGAGAAGCACCCCCAGCTTTCCGCCGCAACTCGTGAAACACCCCTAAATTAACCCCTCCATGCGAGATGAGGAAATTTGGCGATGCAGCATCTCAAGAGAAATACCACATTCCCTCTGGAAAGGAACAAAGTTACTTGACACCCTTTATTCGACTCAGAACGTTCCCTCACACAGCCGTCCCCTTTGGAGAGGAGAACACACTTTACGGACTCATTTCGAGAGGAGCCCCTCTGCACATTGAAGGGCTCGAGAGGAAACCGGAAGTTCCCCTTCCGACACCAAAGGGGACCTGACTTCCCTGAAGCAACCCCAGCGAGTTCCCGAGGTCCCCGTCGCAACTCGAGAACAACCCCAGCCTCCCGCCGCAACTTGAGAAACACCCCAAAATTATCCACTCCTTGCGAGATGAGGAAATTTGGCGATGCAGCGTCTCAAGAGAACTACCACATTGCCTCTGGAAAGGGAAAAAGGTACTTGACACCCTTTATTCGACTCAGAAAGTTCACTCACACAGCCGTCCCCTTTGGAGAAGAGAACACACTTTACGGACTCAATTCGAGAAGAGCCCCTGTGAACATTGAAGGGCTCGAGAGGAAACCGGATGTTCCCCTTCCAACAAAAAAGGGGACCTGACTTCCCTGAAGCAACCCCAGCGAGTTCCTGAGGTCCCCGTCGCAACTCGAGAAGCACCCCCAGCTTCCCGCCGCAACTCGTGAAACACCCCAAAATTAACCCCTCCATGCGAGATGAGAAAATTTGGCGATGCAGCATCTCAATAGAAATACCACATTCGCTCTGGAAAGGCAAAAAGGTACTTGACACCCTTTATTCGACTCAGAAAGTTCCCTCACACAGCCGTCCCCTTTGGAGAGGAGAACACACTTTACGGACTCAATTCGAGAGAAGCCCCTGTGCACATTGAAGGGCTCCAGAGGAAACCGGAAGTTCCCCTTCCAACACTAAAGGGGACCTGACTTACCTGAAGCAACCCCAGCGAGTTCCTGAGGTCCCCGTCGCAACTCGAGAAGCACCCCCAGCTTCCCGCCGCAACTCGAGAAACACCCCAAAATTATCCCCTCCATGCGAGATGAGGAAATTTGGCGATGCAGCATCTCAAGAGAAATACCACATTCGTTCTGGAAAGGCAAAAAGGTACTTGACACCCTTTATTCGACTCAGAAAGTTCCCTCACACAGCCGTCCCCTTTGGAGAGGAGAACACACTTTACGGACTCAATTCGAGAGAAGCCCCTGTGCACATTGAAGGGCTCGAGAGGAACCCGGAAGTTCCCCTTCCAACACAAAAGGGGACCTGACTTCCCCGAAGCAACCCCAGAGAGTTCCTGAGGTCCCCGTCGCAACTCGAGAAGCACCCCAGCTTCCCGTCGCAACTCGAGAAACACCCCAAAATTATCCCCTCCATGCGAGATGAGGAAATTTGGCGATGCAGCATCTCCAGAGAAATACCAATTTCCCTCTGGAAAGGCAAAAAGGTACTTGACTTTTTTCGACTCAGAAAGTTCACTCACACAGCCGTCCCCTTTGGAGAGGAGAACACACTTTACAGACTCAATTCGAGAGGAGCCCCTGTGTACATTGAAGGGCTCGAGAGGAACCCGGAAGTTCCCCTTCCAACACCAAAGGAGACCTGACTTCCCCGAAGCAAACCCAGCGAGTTCCTGAGATTCCCGTCGCAACTCGAGAAGCACCCCCAGCTTAGGGCCGCAACTCGAGAAACACCCCAAAATTATCCGCACCATTCGAGATGAGGAAATTTGTCTATGTAGCATCTCAAGGGAAATACCACATTCCCTCTGGAAAGGCAAAAAGGTACTTGACACCCTTTATTCAACTCAGATAGTTCCCTCACACAGCCGTCCCCTTTGGAGAGGAGAACACACTTTACGGTCTCAATTCGAGAGAAGCCCCTGTGCACATTGAAGGGCTCGAGAGGAAACCGGAAAATCCTCTTCCAACACCAAAGGGGACCTGACTTCCCTGAAGCAACCCCAGTGAGTTCCTGAGGTCCCCGTCGCAACTCGAGAAGCACCCCCAACTTCCCGCCGCAACTCGAGAAACACCCCAAAATTATCCCCTCCATGCGAGATGAGGAAATTTGGCGATGCAGCATCTCAAGAGAAATACCACATTCCCTCTGGAAAGGCAAAAAGGTACTTGACACCCTTTATTCGACTCAGAAAGTTCCCTCACACAGCCGTCTCCTTTGGAGAGGAGAACACACTTTACGGACTCAATTCGAGAGGAGCCCCTGTGCACATTGAAGGGCTCGCGAGGAAACCGGAAGTTCCCCTTCCAACACCAAAGGGGACCTTACTTCCCTGAAGCAACCCCAGCGAGTTGCTGCGGTCCCCTTCGCAACTCGAGAAGCACCCCCAGCTACCCGCCGCAACTCGAGAAACACCCCAAAATTATCCCCTCCATGCGAGATGAGAAAATTTGGCGATGCAGCATCTCAAGAGAAATAACACATTCCCTCTGGAAAGGCAAAAAGTACTTGACACCCTTTATTCGACTCAGAAAGTTCCCTCACACAGCCGTCCCCTTTGGAGAGGAGAACACACTTTATGGACTCAATTCGAGAGGAGCCCCTGTGCACATTGAAGGGCTCCAGAGGAAACCGGAAGTTCCCCTTCCAGAAGCAAAGGGGACCTGACTTCCCTGAAGCAACCCCAGCGAGTTCCTGAGGTCCCCGTCGCAACTCGAGAAGCACCCCCAGCTTCCCGCCGCAACTCGTGAAACACCCCAAAATTAACCCCTCCATGCGAGATGAGCAAATTTGGCGATGCAGCATCTCAATAGAAATACCACATTCGCTCTGGAAAGGCAAAAAGGTACTTGACACCCTTTATTCGACTCAGAAAGTTCCCTCACACAGACGTCCCCTTTGGAGAGGAGAACACACTTTACGGACTCAATTCGAGAGAAGCCCCTGTGCACATTGAAGGGCTCGAGAGGAAACCGGAAGTTCCCCTTCCAACACTAAAGGGGACCTGACTTACCTGAAGCAACCCCAGCGAGTTCCTGAGGTCCCCGTCGCAACTCGAGAATCACCCCCAGCTTCCCGCCGCAACTCGAGAAACACCCCAAAATTATCCCCTCCATGCGAGATGAGGAAATTTGGCGATGCAGCATCTCAAGAGAAATACCACATTCGTTCTGGAAAGGCAAAAAGGTACTTGACACCCTTTATTCGACTCAGAAAGTTCCCTCACACAGCCGTCCCCTTTGGAGAGGAGAACACACTTTACGGACTCAATTCGAGAGAAGCCCCTGTGCACATTGAAGGGCTCGAGAGGAACCCGGAAGTTCCCCTTCCAACACAAAAGGGGACCTGACTTCCCCGAAGCAACCCCAGAGAGTTCCTGAGGTCCCCGTCGCAACTCGAGAAGCACCCCAGCTTCCCGTCGCAACTCGAGAAACACCCCAAAATTATCCCCTCCATGCGAGATGAGGAAATTTGGCGATGCAGCATCTCCAGAGAAATACCAATTTCCCTCTGGAAAGGCAAAAAGGTACTTGACTTTTTTCGACTCAGAAAGTTCACTCACACAGCCGTCCCCTTTGGAGAGGAGAACACACTTTACAGACTCAATTCGAGAGGAGCCCCTGTGTACATTGAAGGGCTCGAGAGGAACCCGGAAGTTCCCCTTCCAACACCAAAGGAGACCTGACTTCCCCGAAGCAAACCCAGCGAGTTCCTGAGATTCCCGTCGCAACTCGAGAAGCACCCCCAGCTTAGGGCCGCAACTCGAGAAACACCCCAAAATTATCCGCACCATTCGAGATGAGGAAATTTGTCTATGTAGCATCTCAAGGGAAATACCACATTCCCTCTGGAAAGGCAAAAAGGTACTTGACACCCTTTATTCAACTCAGATAGTTCCCTCACACAGCCGTCCCCTTTGGAGAGGAGAACACACTTTACGGTCTCAATTCGAGAGAAGCCCCTGTGCACATTGAAGGGCTCGAGAGGAAACCGGAAAATCCTCTTCCAACACCAAAGGGGACCTGACTTCCCTGAAGCAACCCCAGTGAGTTCCTGAGGTCCCCGTCGCAACTCGAGAAGCACCCCCAACTTCCCGCCGCAACTCGAGAAACACCCCAAAATTATCCCCTCCATGCGAGATGAGGAAATTTGGCGATGCAGCATCTCAAGAGAAATACCACATTCCCTCTGGAAAGGCAAAAAGGTACTTGACACCCTTTATTCGACTCAGAAAGTTCCCTCACACAGCCGTCTCCTTTGGAGAGGAGAACACACTTTACGGACTCAATTCGAGAGGAGCCCCTGTGCACATTGAAGGGCTCGCGAGGAAACCGGAAGTTCCCCTTCCAACACCAAAGGGGACCTTACTTCCCTGAAGCAACCCCAGCGAGTTGCTGCGGTCCCCTTCGCAACTCGAGAAGCACCCCCAGCTACCCGCCGCAACTCGAGAAACACCCCAAAATTATCCCCTCCATGCGAGATGAGAAAATTTGGCGATGCAGCATCTCAAGAGAAATAACACATTCCCTCTGGAAAGGCAAAAAGTACTTGACACCCTTTATTCGACTCAGAAAGTTCCCTCACACAGCCGTCCCCTTTGGAGAGGAGAACACACTTTATGGACTCAATTTGAGAGGAGCCCCTGTGCACATTGAAGGGCTCCAGAGGAAACCGGAAGTTCCCCTTCCAGAAGCAAAGGGGACCTGACTTCCCTGAAGCAACCCCAGCGAGTTCCTGAGGTCCCCGTCGCAACTCGAGAAGCACCCCCAGCTTCCCGCCGCAACTCGAGAAACACCCCAAAATTATCCCCTCCATGCGAGATGAGGAAATTTGGCGATGCAGCATCTCAATAGAAATACCACATTCCATCTGGAAAGGCAAAAAGGTACTTGACACCCTTTATTCGACTCAGAAATTTCCCTCACACAGCCGTCCCCTTTGGAGAGGAGAACACACTTTACGGACTCAATTCGAGAGGAGCCCCTGTGCACATTGAAGGGCTCGAGAGGAAACCGGAAGTTCCCCTTCCAACACGAAAGGGGACCTGACTTCCCTGAAGCAACCCCAAGGAGTTCCTGCGGTCCCCGTCGCAACTCGAGAAGCACCCCCAGCTTCCCGCCGCACCTCGAAAAACTCGCCAAAATTATCACCTCAATGCGAGATGAGGAAATTTTGCGATGCAGCAACTCAAGAGAAATACCACATTCCCTCTTAAAGGGAAAATGTACTTTACACCCTTTATTCGACTCAGAGAGTTCCCTCACACAGCCGTCCCCTTTGGAGAGAACACACTTTATGGACTCAATTCGAGATGAGCCCCTGTGCACATTGAAGGGCTCGAAGGAAACCGGAAGTTCCCCTTCCAACACCAAAGGGGACCGGACTTCCCTGAAGCAATTCCAGCGAGTTCCTGAGGTCCCCGTCGCAACTCGAGAAACACCCCCAGCTTCGCGCTGCAACTCGAGAAACACCCCCAAATTATCCCCTCCATTCGAGATGAGGAAATTTTGCGATGCAGCATCTCAAGAGAAATTCCACATTCCCTCTTGAAAAGCAAAAGGTTACCTGACACCCTTTATTCGACTCAGAAAGTTCCCACACACAGCCGTCCCCTTTGGGGAGGAGAGCACACTTTTTGGAATCAATTCGATATGACCCCCTGTTCACATTTAAGGGCTCGAGAGGAAACCAGAATTTCCCATTCCAACAGCAAAGGGGACCTGACTTCCCTGAAGCAACCCCATCGAGTTCCTGAGTTCCCCGTCACTACTCGAGAAGCACCCCCAGCTTCCCGCCGCAACTCGAGACACACTCCAAAATTATCCCTTCCATGCGAGATGAGGAAATTTTGCGAACCAAAATCTCCAGAGAAATATCACATTCCCTCTTGAAAGGCAAAAAGTTACTTGACACCCTTTATTCCACTCAGAATGTTCCCTCACACAGCCGTCCCCTTTGGAGAGGAGAGCACACTTTATGAACTCAATTCGAGATGAGACCCTGTGCACATTGAAGGGCTCGAGAGGAAACCGGAAGTTCCCTTTCCAACAGGAAGGGGACCTGACTTCCCAGAAGCAACCTCAGCGAGTTCCTGAGGTCCCCGCCGCAACTCGAGAAACAGCCCCAGCTTCCCGCCGCAACTCGATAAACACCCAAAATCTATCCTCTCAATGCGAGATGAGGAAATTTTGCGATGCAGAATCTCAAGAAAAATACCAAATTCCCTCAAGAAAGGCAAAAAGCTACTTAACACCCTTTATTCGACTCAGAAAGTTCCCTCACACAGCTCTCTCCTCTGAGAGGAGAAGACAGTTTATGAACTCAATTCGAGATGAGCCCCTGTTCACATTGTAGGGCTCGAGAGGAAACCCAAAGTTCACCTTCGAACATCAAAGTGGACCTGACTTACCTGAAGTAACCCCAGCGAGTTCCTGAGGTCCCCGTCGCAACTCGAGAAGCTCCCCCGCTTCCCGCCGCAACTCGAGATACACCACAAAATTATCCCCTCCATGCGAGATGAGGAAATTTTGAAATGCAGCATCTCAATAGAAATACCACATTCCCTCCTGAAAGAAAAAAAGGTACTTGACACCCTTTATTCGACTCAGAAAGTTCCCTCACACAGCCGTTCCCTTTGTAGAGGAGAACACAATTTATTTACTCAATTCGAGATGAGCCCCTGTGCACCTTTAAGGGCTCGAGAGGAAACCTGAAGTTCCCCTTCAAACACCAAAGGGGACCTGACTTCCCTGAAGCAACCCCAGCGAGTTCCTGAGGTCCCCGTCGCAACTCAAGAAGCACCCCCAGCTTCCCGCCTCTACTCGCGAAACAACCCAAAATTATCCCCTCCATGCGAGATGAGGAAATTTGGCGATGCAGCATCTCAAGAGAAATACCACATTCCCTCTTGAAAGGCAAAAAGCTATTTGACACCCATTATTCGACTCAGAAAGTTCCCTCACAGAGCCGTCCCATTTTAGAGGAGAACACATTTTATGGACTCAATTCGAGATGAGCCTCTGTGCATATTTAAGGGCTTGAGAGGAACCCGGAAGTTCCCCTTACAACACCAAAGGGGACCTGACTTCCCTGAAGCAACCCCAGCGAGTTCCTGAGGTCCCCGTCGTACTCGAGAAGCACCTTCAGCTTCCCGCCGCAACTCGAGAAACACGCCAAAATTATCCCCTCAATGCGAGATGAGGAAATTTGGCGATGCAGCAACTCAAGAGAAATACCACATTCCCTCTTGAAAGCCATAAAGGTACTTGACACCCTATATTCGACTGACAAAGTTCCCTCACACAGCCATCCCCTTTTCAGAGGAGAACACTCTTTATGGACTCAATTCGAGATGAGCCCCTGTGCACATTTAAGGGCTCGAGAGGAACCCGGACGTTACACTTCCAACACCAAAGGGGACCTGACTTACCTGAAGCAACCCCAGCGAGTTCCTGAGCTCCCCGTCTCAACTCGGAAGCACCCCTAGCATCCCACCGCAACTCGAGAAACACACCAAAATTATCTCCTCCATGCGAGATAAGGAAATTTTGCAATGCAGCATCTCAAGACAAATACCACATTCCCTCTTGTAAGGCAAAAAGGTACTTGACACCCTTTATTCAACTCAGAAAGTTCCCCCACACAGCCGTCCCTTTGGAGAGGAGAACACACTTTAAGGACTCAATTGGAGATGAGCCCCTGTTCACATTTAAGGGCTCGAGAGGAAACCAGAAGTTCCCCTTCCAAAGCAAAGGGGACCTGACTTCCCTGAAGCAACCCCAGTGAGTTCCTGAGTTCCCAGTCGCTACTCGAGAAGCACCCCCAGCTTCCCGCCTCAACTCGAGACACACACCAAAATTATCCCCTCCATGCGAGATGAGGAAATTTTGCGATTCAGCATCTCAAGAAAAATACCACATTCCCTCTTGAAAGGCAAAAAGGTACTTGACAACCTTTATTCGACTCAGAAAGTTCCCTCACACAGCCGTCCCCTTTGGAGAGAACACACTTTATGGACTCAATTCGAGATGAGCCCCTGTGCACATTGAAGGGCTCGAAGGAAACCGGAAGTTCCCCTTCCAACACCAAAGGGGACCGGACTTCCCTGAAGCAACTCCAGCGAGTTCCTGAGGTCCCCGTCGCAACTCGAGAAACACCCCCAGCTTCGCGCTGCAACTCGAGAAACACCCCCAAATTATCCCCTCCATTCGAGATGAGGAAATTTTGCGATGCAGCATCTCAAGAGAAATTCCACATTCCCTCTTGAAAGGCAAAAGGTTACCTGACACCCTTTATTCGACTCAGAAAGTTCCCTCACACAGCCGTCCCCTTTGGAGAGGAGAGCACACTTTTTGGAATCAATTCGATATGAGCTCCTGTTCACATTTAAGGGCTCGAGAGGAAACCAGAATTTCCCCTTCCAACAGCAAAGGGGACCTGACTTCCCTGAAGCAACCCCAGCGAGTTCCTGAGTTCCCCGTCACTACTCGAGAAGCACCTCCAGCTTCCCGCCACAACTCGAGACACACTCCAAAATTATCCCTTCCATGCGAGATGAGGAAATTTTGCGAACCAAAAACTCCAGAGAAATATCACATTCCCTCTTGAAAGGCAAAAAGTTACTTGACACCCTTTATTCCACTCAGAATGTTCCCTCACACTGCCGTCCCCTTTGGAGAGGAGAGCACACTTTATGAACTCAATTCGAGATGAGACCCTGTGCACATTGAAGGGCTCGAGAGGAAACCGGAAGTTCCCCTTCCAACAGGAAGGGGACCTGACTTCGCAGAAGCAACCTCAGCGAGTTCCTGAGGTCCCCGCCGCAACTCGAGAAACAGCCCCAGCTTCCCGCCGCAACTCGATAAACACCCAAAATCTATCCTCTCAATGCGAGATGAGGAAATTTTGCGATGCAGAATCTCAAGAAAAATACCAAATTCCCTCAAGAAAGGCAAAAAGCTACTTAACACCCTTTATTCGACTCAGAAAGTTCCCTCACACAGCTCTCTCCTCTGAGAGGAGAAGACAGTTTATGAACTCAATTCGAGATGAGCCCCTGTTCACATTGTAGGGCTCGAGAGGAAACCCGAAGTTCACCTTCGAACATCAAAGTGGACCTGACTTACCTGAAGTAACCCCAGCGAGTTCCTGAGGTCCCCGTCGCAACTCGAGAAGCTCCCCCGCTTCCCGCCGCAACTCGAGATACACCACAAAATTATCCCCTCCATGCGAGATGAGGAAATTTTGAAATGCAGCATCTCAATAGAAATACCACATTCCCTCCTGAAAGGAAAAAAGGTACTTGACACCCTTTATTCGACTCAGAAAGTTCCCTCACACAGCCGTTCCCTTTGTAGAGGAGAACACAATTTATTTACTCAATTCGAGATGAGCCCCTGTGCACCTTTAAGGGCTCGAGAGGAAACCTGAAGTTCCCCTTCAAACACCAAAGGGGACATGACTTCCCTGAAGCAACCCCAGTGAGTTCCTGAGGTCCCCATCGCAACTCAAGAAGCACCCCCAGCTTCCCGCCTCTACTCGGGAAACAACCCAAAATTATCCCCTCCATGCGAGATGAGGAAATTTGGCGATGCAGCATCTCAAGAGAAATACCACATTCCCTCTGGAAAGGCAAAAAGATACTTGACACCCTTTATGCGACTCAGAAAGTTCCCTCACACAGCCGTCCCATTTTAGAGGAGAACACATTTTATGGACTCAATTCGAGATGAGCCCCTGTGCACATTGAAGGGCTCGAGAGGAAACCGGAAGTTCCCCTTCCAACACCGAAGGGGACCGGACTTCCCTGAAGCAACTCCAGCGAGTTTCTGAGGTCCCCGTCGCAACTCGAGAAGCACCCCCAGCTTCGCGCTGCAACTCGAGAAACACCCCCAAATTATCCCCTCCTTTCGAGATGAGGAAATTTTGCGATGCAGCATCTCAAGAGAAATTCCACATTCCCTCTTGAAAGGCAAAAGGTTACCTGACACCCTTTATTCGACTCAGAAAGTTCCCTCACACAGCCGTCCCCTTTGGAGAGGAGAACACACTTTATGGAATCAATTCGATATGAGCCCCTGTTCACATTTAAGGGCTCAAAAAGAAACCAGAAGTTCCCCTTCCAACAGCAAAGGGGACCTGACTTCCCTGAAGCAACCCCAGCGAGTTCCTGAGTTCCCCGTCGCTACTCGAGAAGCACCCCCAGCTTCCCGCCGCAACTCGAGACACACCCCAAAATTATCCCCTCCATGCGAGATGAGGAAATTTTGCGATCCAAAATCTCAAGCGAAATATCACATTCCCTCTTGAAAGGCAAAAAGTTACTTGACACCCTTTATTCCACTCAGTATGTTCCCTCACACAGCGGTCCCCTTTGGAGAGGAGAACACACTTTATGAACTCAGTTCGAGATGAGACCCTGTGCACATTGAAGGGCTCGAGAGGAAACCGGAAGTTCCCCTTCCAACAGGAAAGGGACCTGACTTCCCAGAAGCAACCTCAGCGAGTTCCTGAGGTCCCCGCCGCAACTCGAGAAACAGCCCCAGCTTCCCGCCGCAACTCGATAAACACCCAAAATCTATCCTGTCAATGCGAGATAAGGAAATTTAGCGATGCAGAATCTCATGAAAAAAACCAAATTCCCTCAAGAAAGGCAAAAAGCTACTTAACACCCTTTATTCGACTCAGAAAGTTCCCTCACACAGCCCTCCCCTCTGAGAGGAGAAGACAGTTTATGAACTCAATTCGAGATGAGCCCCTGTTCACATTTAAGGGCTAGAGAGGAAACCGGAAGTTCCCCTTCCAACACCAAAGGAGACCTGACTTCCCTGAAGAAACCACAGCGAGTGCCTCAGGTCCCCGTCGCAACTCGAGAAGCACCCCCAGCTACTGAGGCAACTCGAGAAACACCCAAAAATCATCCCCTCAATGCGAGATGGGAAAGTATTGCGATGCACTATCTCAAGAGAAATACCACATTCCCTCTTGAAAGGCAAAAAGGTACTTGACACCCTTTATTGGACTCAGAAAGTTCCCTCACACAGCCGTTCCCTTTGGAGAGGAGAACACATTTTATGGACTCAACTCGAGAAGAGGCCTATTGCCATTAAAGGGCTGGGGAGTAATCCGAAAGTTCCCCATCCAGCTCAAAAGGGGCCCTGACATCCCTGAAGTAACTCTAGTGAATTCCTGAGGTCCTTTTGGCAACTCGAGATGTACCCCAGCTTCCGGGCCGCAATTCCAGAAACACCACAAAATTATCCCCTCAATGCGAGATGAGGAAATTTTGCAATGCAGAATCTCAAGAGAAATCCCACATTCCCACTTGAAAGGCAAAAGGGTACATCACTCCCTTTATGCGACTCAGAATGTTCCCTAACATCTGTCCTCAGTGGAGAGGAGAACACACTTTATGGACTCAATGGAGAAGAGGCAATATTCCCATTTAAGGGATCGAGAGTAACCCGGAAGTTCCCATTCCAACACAAAAGGGGACTTCACTTCCCTGATGCCACCCGAGCGAGTTCCTGAGGTTCCACTCGCAAATCGAAAAGTACCCGCTGCTTCCCGCTGCAACACGAGAAACGCAACAAAATTATCCCCTCTATGCGAGAAGAGGTAATTTTGCGCTGCAGAATCTCAAGAGAAATCCCACATACCCGCTTGAAAGGCAAAATGGTACTTTACACACTTTATCCCATTCAGAAAGTTCCCTATCATCTGTCCCCATTGGAGAGGAGAACACATTTTATGCACTCAAATCGAGAAGAGGCCTATTCCCTGTAAAGGGCTCCAGAGTAATCCAGAACATCCCCTTCCAGCAAAAAAAGTGTACTTGACTTCCCTGAAGTAACTCGAGTGAGTTCCTGAAGTCCCCGTCGCACCTCAAAAAGTACCCCCAGTTTCCCGCCTCAATTCCAGAAACACCACTATATTATCCACTCAATGCGAGAAGAGGAAAATTTGCGCTGCAGAATCTAAAGAGAAAACCCACATTCCCGCTTGAAAGGCAAAAGGGTACCTGAATCCCTTTATGCGACTCAGAATGTTCCCTCACATCCGTCCTCAGTGGAGATTAGAACACACTTAATGGTCTCCAACCGAGAAGAGGCAATATACCCATTTAAAGGCTCGAGAGTAATCCGAAAGTTTCCTTCCAGCACAAAAGGGGACCTGACTTCTCAGAAGTAACTCGAGTGAGTTCCTCAGGTCCCCGTCATAACTCGAGAAGTACCCCCTGCTTCCCGCCGCAACTCCAGAAACAGCACAAAATTATGCCCTCAATGCGAGATGAGGAAATTTTTCGCTGCACAATCTCAAGAGAAATCCCACATTCCCGCTTGAAAGGCAAAATGGTACTTGACTCCCTTAATGCGACTCAGAATGTTCCCTAACGTACGTCCTCAGTGGAGTGGAGAACACACATTATGAACTCAAATCGAGAAGAGGCAATATTCCCATTTAACATCTCCAGAGTAATCCGGAAATTCCCCTTCCAACACAAAAGGTAACTTGACTTCGCTGAAGCAACCCAAGCAAATTCCTGAGGTTCCAAACGCAAATCGAAAAGTACCCGCTGCTTCCTGCCGAAACTTGAGAAACAACATAAAATTATCCCCTCAAAGCGAAATGAAGAAATTTTGTGCTTCAGAATCTCAAGAAAAATCCCACATTTCCGCTTCAAAGGAAAAAGGGTACTTGACTCCCTTAATGCGACTCAGAATGTTCCTTAACATCCGTCCTTAGTGGAGAGGGGAACCCACTTTATGCACTCAAATCCATAAGAGGCAATATTCCCATTTAACGGCTCGATATTAATGCAGAAGTTCCCCTTCCAACACATAAGGGGTTTTGACTTCCCTGAATCACCCTGAGCGAGTTCCAGAGTTTCCATCGCAACTCAAGAAGTACACCCTTTTTGCCGACGCAACTCGAGGAACACCACAAAAAGAACCCCTCAATGCGAGATGAGGTAATTTTGCGCTGCAGATCTCAAGAGAAATCCCACATTCCCGCTGGAAAGGCAAAAGGGTACTGGACGCCCTTTATGCGACTCAGAAATTTCCCTAACATTCGTCACCATTGGAGGGGAAAACACACTTTATGGACTTAAAAGGAGAAGAGGCCCTATTGACTTTAAAGGCTTAAAAGTAATCCGGACGTTCCCTTTCCAGCACAAAAGGGGACCTGATTTCCCTGAAGTAACTCAAGTGAGTTACTGGGGTCCCCGTCGTAACTTGAGAAGTACCCCATGCTTCCCTCTGCAACTCCAGAAACACCACAAAATTATGCCCTCAATGCGAGATGAGGTAATTTTTCCCTGCACAATCTCAAGACATATCCCAGAATCACACTTGAAAGGCAAAAGGGTACTTGACTCCCTTTATGCAACTCAGAATGTTCCCTAACATCCGTCCTCAGTGGAGTGGAGAACACACATTATGGACTCAAATCAGAAGAGGCAATATTCCCATTTAACATCTCCAAAGTAACCCGGAAATTGCCCGTCCAACACAAAAGGGAACTTGAATTTCCTGAAGCTACCCCAGCGAATTCCTGAGGTTCCCATCGCAAATCGAAAAGTATCCGCTGCTTCCCACCGCAACTCGAGAAACACCACAAAATTATCCCCTCAACGCGAGATGAGGAAATTTTGCGCTGCAGAATCTCAAGAGAAATCCCACATTTCCGCTTGAAAGGAAAAAGGGGACTTGACCCCCTTTGTGCGACACAGAATGTTCACTAACGTCCATCTTCAGTGGGTGGAGAACACATTTTATGGACTCAAATCGAGAAGAGGCAATGTTCCCATTAACGGCTCCAGAGGAACCCGGAAGTTCCCTTTCTAACACAAAAGGGGACTTGACTTCCCTGAAGCAACCCGAGCGAGTTCCTGACATCCTGGCGCAACTCGAGAAGTACCCCATGCTTCTCGCCGCAACGGAGATAAACCACAAAATTATTCCCTCAAAGCGAGATGAGGAAATTTTGCGCTGCAGAAGGCAAGAGAAATCCAACATTCCCGCTTGAAAGGCAAAAGGGTACTTGACACAATTTATGGCACTCTGAAAGTTCCCTAACATCTGTTCCCTTTGGAGAAGAGAACACACTTTATGGATTCAACGCGTGAAGGCGCCCTATTCCAATTAAAGGGCTAGAGAGTAACCCGGAAGTACCCCTTCCAGCACAAAAGGGGACCTGACTTCCCTGAAGTAACTCCAGTGAGTTCCTGTGGTCCCAGTCGCACCTCGAGAAGTACCCCCAGCTTCCCGCCGCAATTCGAGAATAGCACAAAATTATCCTTTCAATGCGAGATGAGGAAATTTTGCACTGCAAAATCTCAAGAGAAATCCCACATTCCCGCTTGAAAGGCAAAAGGGTACTTGACTCCCTTTATGCGACTCAGAATGTTCCCTTACATTCATCTTCAGTGGAGTGGAGACCACACTTTATGGACTCAAATCGAGAAGAGGCAATATTCCCATTTAACTGCTGGAGAGTAACCCGGAATTTCTCCTTCCAACACAAAAGGGGACTTGACTTCTCTGAAGCAATTGGAGCGAGTTCCTGAGGACCCGGTGCAACTCGAGAAGTTCCCCTTGCTTCTTGCCGCAACTCAAGAAACACCACAAAATTATCCCCTCAATGCGAGATGAGGAAATTTTACGCTGCAGAATCTCAAGAAAAATCCCACTTTCACCCTTGAAAGACAAAAGGGTACTGGACTACCTTTAGGCGTATCAGAATGTTCCCTAACATCCGTCCTCAGTGGAGCAGAGAACACACTTTATGTTCTCAAATCAAGAAGAGGCCATATTTCCTATTAAGTGCTCGAGAGTATTCCAGATATTCCCCTTCTAGCACAAAAGGGGACCTGAGTTCCCTGAAGTAACTCCTATGAGTTGCTGAGGTCCCCATCGCACCTCGAGAAGTACCCCCAGCTTCCCGCCACAATTCGAGAAACACCACAATATTATCCCCTCAATGCGTGATGAGGTAATTTTGCGCTGCAGAATATCAAGAAAATTCCCACATTCCCTCTTGAAAGGCAAAACGGTACTTGACTCCCTTTATGCGACTCAGAATGTTCCCTATCATCCGTCCTCAGTGGAGTGGAGAACACAATTTATGGACTCAAATCGAGAAGAGACAATATTCCGATTTAACATGTCGAGAGTATCCCAGACGTTTCCTTTCCAACACAAAAGGGGACTTGACTTCTCTGAAGCAATGCGAGCGAGTTCCTGACGTTTCCGTCGCAAATCGAAAAGTACCCGCTGCTTACGGCTGCAATTCGAGAAACACCACAAAATTATCCCATCAATGCGAGATGAGGAAATTTTGCGCTACAGAATCTCAAGAGATATCCCACATTACCGCTTGAAAGACAAAGGGGTCCTTGATACACTTTACGCCACTCAGAAAGTTTCCTAACATCCTTTCCCATTGGAGATAAGAACACACTTTATGGATTCAACACGAAAGGAGGCATTATTCCAATTAAAGAGCTAGAGATTAATCCGGAAGTTCCCCTTCCAGCACAAAAGTCGACCTGACTTCCCTGAAGTAACTCCAGTGAGTTCCTGAGGTCCCCGTCACACCTCGAGAAATACCACCAGCTCCCGCCGCAATTCGAGAAACACCACAAAATTATCCTCTCAATGCGAGATGAGGAAATTTTCCGTTGCAGAATCTCAAGAGAAATCCCACATTCCCGCTTGAAAGGCAAAAGGGTACTTGACTCCCTTTATGCGACTTAGAATGTTCTCTAACATCTGTCCCCATTGGCGAGGGGAACACATTTTATGCACTCAAATCGAGAAGATGCCTATTTCCTTTAAATGGTTTGAGAGTAATCCGGAAGTTCACTTTCCAGCAAAAAAGTGGACCTGACTTACCTGAAGTAACTCGAGTGAGTTCCTGAGGTCCCAGTCGCACCTCAAAAAGTACCCGCAGTTTCCCGCTGTAATTCGAGAAACACCAAAATATTATCCCCTCAATGCGACAAGAGGTAATTTTGCGCTGCAGAATTTCAAGAGATATCCCACATTCCCGCTTGAAAGGCAAAAGGGTACTTGACTCCCTTTATGCCACTCAGAATGTTCCCTAACATCCGTCCTCAGTGGAGAGGAGAACACACGTTATGGACTCAAATCGAGAAGAGGCAATATTCCCATTTAATGACTCCAGAGAAACCCGGAAGTTCCCCTTCCAACACAAATGGGGACTTAACTTCCCTGAAGCAACCCTAGAGAGTTCCTGAGGTTCCCTTTGCAAATCCAGATGTACCCCCGGCTTCCCGCCACAACTAAAGAAACATCACAAAATTATCCCCTCAGTGCGAGATGACGAAATTTTGCGCTGCACAATCTCAAGAGAAATCCCACATTCCTGCTTGAAAGGCAAAAGAGTACTTGAATACCTTTATGCGACTCAGAATGTTCCTTCACATCCGTCCTCAGTGGAGATTGGAACACACTTTATGGTCTCAAACCGAGAAGAGGCAATATTCCCATTTAACGGCTCGAGAGTAATCCGGAAGTTTCCTTCCAGCACAAAAGGGGATCTGACTTCCCTGAAGTAACTCGAGTGAGTTCCTCAGGTCCCCGTCATAACTCTAGAAGTACCCCCTGCTTCCGGCTGCAAGTCTAGAAACACGACAAAATTATCCGCTCAATGCGAGATGAAGTAATTTTGCGATGCATATTGTCAAGAAAAATCCCACATTCCCGCTTGAAAGGCAAAAGGGTACTAGACAAATTTTATGCCATTAAGAAAGTTCCCTAACATCCGTCCCCATGGGAGAGGAGAACACACTTTATGGACACAACTCGAGAAGAGGCCCTATTCCCTTTCAAGGGCTCAAAAGTAATCCGGACGTTCCCTTTCCAGCAAAAAAGGGGACCTGACTTCCCTGAAGTAACTCAAGTGAGTTCTTCAGGTCCCCATCGTAACTTGAGAAGTACACCCTGCTTCCCTCCGCAACTCAATAAACACCACAAAATTATCCCCTCAATGGGTGATGAGGTAAATTTGCGCTGCAAAATCTCAAGACAAATCTCACATTCCGGCTTGAAAGGCAAAAGGGTACTTGACTCCCTTTAGGCGACTCAGAATGTTCCCTAACATCCGTCCTCAGTGGGTGGAGAACAAACTTTATGGACTCAAATCGAGAAGAGGCAATATTCGCATTTAATGACTCCAGAGTAACCCAGAATTTCCCCTTCCAACACAAAAGGGAACTTGACTTCCCTGAAGCAACCCTAGAGAGTTCCTGACGTTCCCTTTGCAAATCCAGAAGTACCCCCGGCTTCCTGCCACAACTAAAGAAAAATCACAAAATTATCCCCTCAATGCGAGATGACGAAATTTTGCACTGAAGAATCTCTAGAGAAATCCCACATTCCCGCGTGAAAGGCAAAAGTGTGCTAGAATCCCTTTATGCGACTCAGAATGTTCCTTCACATCCGTCCTCAGTGGAGATTGGAACAGACTTTATGGTCTTAAACCGAGAACAGGCAATATTCCCATTTAACGGCTGAAGAGTAATCCGGAAGTTCTCCTTAAAGCACAAAAGGGGACCTGACTTCCCTGAAGTAACTAGGGTGAGTTCCTCAGGTCCCCGTCATAATTCGAGAAGTACCCCCTGCTTCCCGCCGCAACTCCAGAAACACGACAAAATTATCCCCTCAATGCGAGATGAGGTAATTTTGCACTGCACAATCTCAAGAGAAACCCCACAATCCCGCTTGAAATGCAAAAGGGTACTTGACTCCCTTTATGCGACTCAGAATGTTCCCTAACAACCGTTCTCAGTGGAGTGGAGAACACCCATTATGGACTCAACTCGAGAAAAGGCCCTATTACCTTTAAAGGGCTGAAAAGAAATCTGGACGTTCCCTTTCGAGTACAAAACAGGACCTGACTTCCCTGAAGTAACTCGAGTGAGTTCATGAGGTCCCCATCGTAAGTTGAGAAGTACCCCCTACTTCCCTCCACAACACCGGAAACACCACAAAATTATTCCCTCAATGCGAGATGAGGTAATTTTACGCTGCACAATCTGAAGAGAAATTCCACATTCCCGCTTGAAAGGCAAAAGGTATATGACACACTTTATGCCACTCAGAAATTTCCCTAACATCCGTACCCTTGGAGAGGAGAACACATTTTATGGACTCAAATGGAGAAGAGGCCTATTCCCTTGAAAGGGCTCGAGAGTAATCCGGAAGTTCCCCCATCCAACAAAAAAGGGGACCTGACTTCCCTGAAGTAAAACGAGTGAGTTCCTGAGGTTCCCCTCGCACCTCGAACATTGCTCCCAGCTTCCCGCCGCAATTCGAGAAACACCACAAAATTATCCCCTCAGTGCGAGATGAGGAAGTTTTGCACTGCAGAATCTCAAGAGAAATCCCACATTCCCACTTGAAAGGCAAAAGGGTACTTGACTCGCTATATGTGACTCAGAATGTTCCCTAACATCCGTCCTCAGTGGAGAGGAGAACACAATTTATGGACTCAAATCGAGTAGAGGCAATATTCCCATTTAACGGCTCGAGAGTAATCCGGAAGTTCCCCTATCCAACACAATAGGGGACTTGACTTCCTTAAAGCAACCCTAGCGAGTTCCTGACGTTCCCTTCGCAAATCCATTAGTACCCCCGGCTTCCTGCCACAACTAAAGAAACACCACATAATTATCCCCTCAATGCTAGATGAGGTAATTTTGCGCTGCAGAATCTCAAGAGAAATCCCACATTTCCGCTTGAAAGGCAAAAGGGTACTTGACTCCCTTTATGCGACTCAGAATGTTCTCTAACATCCGTCTTCAGTGGAGTGGAGACAACACTTTATTACTCAAATCGAGAAGAGGCAATATTCTCATTTAACGACTCGAGAGTAACCCGGATGTTCCCCTTCCAACACAAAAGGGGACTTGACTTCTCTGAAGAAATTGGAGCTTGTTCCTGAGGTCCCAGCGCAACTAGAGAAGTTCACCCTGCTTCTGTCCGCAATTCAAGAAACACCACAAAATTATCCCCTCAAAACGAGATGAGAAAATTTTGCGCTGCAGAATCTCAAGAGAAATCCCACTTTCCCGCTTGAAACGAAAAAGGGTACCAGACTCCCTATAGGCAAATCAGAATGTTCCCTAACATCCGTCCTCATTGGAGCAGAGAACAAACTTTATGGACTCAAATCGAAAAGAGGCCATATTTCCTATTAAGTGTTCGAGAGTAATCCGGAAGTTCCCCTTTTAGCACAAAAGGGGACCTGACTTCCCTGAAGTAACTCGAGTAAGTTGATGAGGTCCGCGTCGCAACTCGAGAAGTAACCCCAGCTTACCGCCGCAATTCGAGAAGAAACACAAAATTATCTCCTCAATGCGAGATGAGGAAGTTTTGCGCTGCACAATCTCAAGAGAATTCCCACATTCCCGCTTGAAAGGCAAAAGGGTACTTGACTCGCTTTATGCGACTCAGAATGTTCCCTAACATCCGTCATTAGTGGAGAGGAGAACACACTTTATGTACTCAAATCGAGAAGAGGCCATATTCTCATTTAACATCTCGGGAGTATCCCTGACTTTCCCCTTCCAACACAAAAGGGGACTTGACTTCCCTGAAGCAATGCGAGCGAGTTCCTTAGGTTCCGGTTGCAAATCGAAAAGTTCCCGCTGCTTCCGGCTGCAACTCGAGAAAAACCACAAAATTATCCCCTCAATGAGAGATGAGGTAATTTTGCGCTGCAGAATATCAAGAGAAATCCCACATTCCCGCTTGATAGGCAAAAGGGTACTTTACTCCCTTTATGCGACTCAGAATGTTCCCTTACATCCGTCCTCAGTGGAGTGGAGAACACAATTTATGGACTCAAATCGAGAAGAGACAGTATTCCGATTTAACGTCTCGAGAGTATCCCGGAAGTTCCCCTTCCAACACAAAAGGGGACTTGACTTCCCTGAAGCAATGCGAGGAGTTCCATAGGATCCCGTCGCAAATCGAAAAGTACACGCTGCTTCCGGCCGCAACTCGAGAAACACCACAAAATTATCCCATCAATGCGAGATGAGGTAATTTAGCACTGCAGAATCTCAAGAGAAATCCCAAATTCCCGCTTGAAAGACAAAACGGTACTTTACACACTTTATCCCATTCAGAAACTTCCCTATCATCAGTCCGCATTGGAGAGGAGAACACATTTTATGCACTCAAATCGAGAAGAGGACTATTCCCTTTAAAGGGCTCAAGAGTAATCCGGAAATTTCCCTTCCAGCAAAAAAGTGGACTTGACTTCCCTGAAGCAATTCAATGATTTCCTGAGGTCTCTGTCGCAAATCGAAAAGTACCCGCTGTTTCCCGCCGCAACTCGAGAAACATCACAAAATAATCCCCTCAATGCAACATGAGGTAATTTTGCGCTGCAGAATCTCAAGAGAAATCCCACATTCGCGCTTGAAAGGCAAAAGAGTACTAAACTCCCTTTATGCGACTCAGAATGTTCCCTACCATTCGTCCCCATTGGAGAGGAGAACACATTTTATGGACTCAAATCGAGAAGAGGCCTACTGCCATTAAAGGTTATGGGAGTAATTTGGAAGTTCCCCTTCCAGCTCAAAAGGGGACCTGAAATCCTTGAAGTAACTCTAGTGAGTTCCTGAGATCCTTTTGGCAACTCGAGATGTACCCCCAAATTCCCGCCGCAATTCAAAACACCACAAAATTATCCCCTCGATGCGAGATGAGGAAATTTTGCAATGCAGAATCTCAAGAGAAATCCCACATTACCGCCTGAAAGGCAAAAGGGTACTTGACTCCCTTTATGAGACTGAGAATGTTCCCTAACGTCCATCCTCAGTGGAGAGGAGAACACAATTTATGGACTCAAATCGAGAAGAGGCAATATTCCCATTTAATGACTCAAGAGTATCCCGGAAGTTCCCCTTCCAACACAAAAGGGGACTTGACTTCCCTGACGTAACCCTAGAGAGTTGCTGACGTTCCCTTCGCAAATCCAGAAGTTCCGGTGGCTTCCCGCCACAACTAAAGGAACCTCACAAAATCATCCATCAACGCGAGATGAGGAAATTTTGCGCTGCAGAATCGCAAGAGAAATCCCACATTCCCACTTGAAAGGCAAAAGGGTACTTGACACAATTTATTGCACTCTGAAAGTTCCCTAACATCTGTCCCCTTTGGAGAGGAGAACACACTTTATGGATTCAATGCGTGAAGATGCCCTATTCCAATTAAAGGGCTAGAGAGTAATCCGGAAGTTCCCAATCCAGCACAAAAGGGGACCTGACTTCAACGAAGTAACTCCAGTGAGTTCCTGTGATCCCCGTCACACCTCGAGAAGTACCCCCAGCTTCCCGCCGCAATTTGAGAAATATCACAAAATTATCCCTTCAATGCGAGATGAGGAAATTTTGCACTGCAAAATCTCAAGAGAAATCCCACATTCCAGCTTGAAAGGCAAAATGGTACTTGACTCCCTTTATGCGACTCAGAATGTTCCCTAACATTCATCTTCAGTGGAGTGGAGACCACACTTTATGGACTCAAATCGAGAAGAGGAAATATTCCCATTTAACGGCTCGAGAATTTCCCCTTCCAACACAAAAGGGGACTTGACTTCTCTGAAGCAATTGGAGCGAGTTCCTTAGGTCCCGGCGCAACTCGAGAAGTTCCCCTTGCTTCATGCTGCAACTCAAGAAACACCACAAAATTATCCCCTCAATGCGAGATGAGGAAATTTTACACTGCAGAATCTCAAGAGAAATCCCACTTTCCCCCTTGAAAGACAAAAGGGTACTGGACTACCTTTAGGCGTATCAAAATGTTCCCTAACATCCGTCCTCAGTGGAGCAGAGAACACACTTTATGGACTCAAATCGAGAAGAGGCCATATATCCTATTAAGTGCTCGAGAGTATTCCAATATTCCCCTTCTAGCACAAAAGGGGACCTGACTTCCCTGAGGTAACTCGTGTGACTTGCTGAGGTCCGCGTCGCACCTCGAGAAGTACCCCCAGCTTCCCGCCGCAATTCGAGAAACACCACAATATTATCCCCTCAATGCGTGATGAGGTAATTTTGCGCTGCAGAATATCAAGAGAAATCCCACATTCCCGCTTGAAAGGCAAAAGGGTACTTGACGCCCTTTATGGGAATTATAATGTTCCCTAACATCCGTCCTCAGTGGAGAGGAGAACACATTTTATGGACTCAACTCAAGAAGAGGCCTATTGCAATTAAATGGCTTGAGAGTTAACCAGAAGTTCCCCTTCCAGCACATAAGTGGACCCGACATCCCTGAAGTAATTCACCTCAAGTGAATTCTTGAGGTCCCATTGGCAACTAGAGATGTACCCCCAGATTCCCGCCGCAATTTGAGAAACACCACAAAATTATCCCCTCAATGCGAGATGAGGAAATTTTGCGCTGCAGAATATCAAGAAAAATCCCACATTAGCCCTTAAAAGGCAAAAGGGTACTTGACATACTTTATGCCACTCAGAAAGTTCCCTAACATCCGTCCCCATGGGAGAGGAGAACACACTTTATGAACACAACTCGAGAAGAAGCCCTATTCCCTTTAAAGGTCTCAAAAGTAATACGTACGTTCCCTTTCCATCACAAAAGGGGACCTGACTTCCCTGAAGTAACTCGAGTGAGTTCCTGAGCTCCCCATCCTAACTCAAGAAGTACCCCCTGCTTCCCTGCTCAACTCCAGAAACACCACAAAATTATGCTCTCAATGCGAGATGAGGTAATTTTACGATGCACAGTCTCAAGAGAATTCCCACATTCCCCCTTGAAAGGCAAAAGGGTACTTGACTCCCTTTATGCGACTCAGAATGTTCCCTAACATCTGTCCTCAGTGGAGTGGAGAATACACTTTCTGGTCTCAAATCGAGAAAAGACAATATTCCGATTAAACATCTGGAGAGTAACCCGGATGTTCCCCTTCCAACAAAAAAGGGGACTTGACTTCCCTGAAGCAATTCAAGCGATTTCCTGACTTCTCCGTCCCAAATCGAAAAGTACCCGCTGTTTCCCGCCACAACTCGAGAAACACCATAAAATTACCCCCTCAATGCAAGATGAGGTAATTTTGTGCTGCAGAATATCAAGAAAAATCCCACATTCGCACTTAAAAGGCAAAAGAGTACTAAACTCCCATTATGCGACTCAGAAATTTCACTAAAATCAGTCTCCATTGGAGAGGAGAACACACCTTATGGACTCAATTCGAGATGAGGCCCTATTCCCATTTAACACCTCGAGAGTAAACCGGAAGTTACCCTTAAAAACAAAAGGGGACCTGACTTCCGTGAAGCAACCCGAGCGAGTACCTGAGGTCCATGTCACAACTCGATAAGCACCTCCAGCTTCCCACCGCAACACCGGAAACACCACAAAATTTTCCCCTTGAAGGGAGATGCAGAATTTCAAGAGAAATACCACATTCCCTCTTGAAAGGCAAAAGGGTACTTGACACCCTTTATTCGACTCAGAAAGTTCCCTCACACAGCCGTCCCCTTTGGACAGGAGAACACACTTTATGGACACAATTCGAGATGAGCCCCTATTCCCATTTAACGGCTCGAGAGTAAAACGGAAGTTCCCCTTAAAACAAAAATGGGGACCTGATTTCCCGGAAGCAACCCGAGCGAGTTCCTTAGGCCCCCGTCGCAACTCGAGTAGTACCCCCAGCTTCCCGCCGCAACTCGAGAAACACCACAAAATTTTCCCCTCAATGCGAGATGAGGAAATTTTGCGCCTCAGAATCTCAAGAGAAATACCACATTCCCTCTTGAAAGGCAAAAGGGTACTTGACACACTTTATGTGACTCAGAAAGTTCACTAACATTAGTTTCCATTGGAGAGGAGAACACACTTTACATACTCAATTCGAGATGAACCCCTATTCCCATTTAACAGCTCAAGAGTAAACTGGAAGTACCCCTTCCAACAAAAAAAGCGTACCTGACTTCCCTGAAGCAACCCGAGCGAGTTCCTGAGGTCCCCTTCGCATCTCGAGAAGTAAAAGAGCTTCCCGCCGCAACTTGAGAAACAGAAAATTATCCCCTAAATGCGAGATGAGGAAATTTTACGCTGCAGAAACCCAGAGAAAAACCTCGATCCCTCTTGAAAGGCAAAAGGGTACATGACACTCTTTATGCAAATCAGGAATTTCACTCAAACAGCCGTCCCCATTGAAGAGGAGAACACACTTTATGGACTCAAATCGAGATGAGCCCCTAATCCCATTTAACGCCTCCAGAGTAAACCGGAAGTTCCCCTTCCAACACCAAAGGGGACCTGACTTCCCTGAAGCAACCCGAGAGATCTCCTCAGGTCCACGCCGGAACTCGAGTAGTACCCCCTGCTTCCCGCCGCAACTCGAGAAACACCACAAAATTATCCCCTCAATGCGAGATGAGGAAATTTTGCGTTGGAGAATCTCAAGAGAAATACCACATTCACTCTTGAAATGCAAAGGGGTTCTTGACACCCTTTATGTGACTCAGAAAGTTCCCTCACACAGCCTTCCACATTGGACAAGAGAACACACTTTATGGACTCAATTCGAGATGAGCCCCTATTCCCCTTTAACGGCTCGAGAGTAACCGGAACTTCCCCTTCCTACACCAAAGGGGACCTGATTACCCTGAAGCAACCCGAGCCAGTTCCTTAGGTTTCCGTCGCAACTCGAGAAGGACCCTCAGCTTCCCGCCACAACTGGAGATAGAGAAACACCACAAAATTATCCCCTCAATGCGAGATGAGGAAATTTTGCGCTGCAGAATCTCGAGAGAAATACCACGATCGCTCTTGAAAGGCAAAAGGGTACTTGACACCCTTTATGCGATTCAGAAAGTTCCCTCACACATCCGTCCCCTTTGGAGAGGAGAACACACTTTATGGACTTAATTCGAGATGAGATCCCTGTGCACATTTAAGGGCTCGAGACGAACCCGGATGTTCCCCTTCCAACAGAAAAGGGGACCTGACTTCCCTGAAGGAACCCCAGCGAGTTCCTGAGGTCCCCGTCGCAACTCGAGAAGCACCCCCTGCTTCCCGCCGCAACTCGAGAAACACCACCAAATTACCCCCTCAATGCGAGATGACATAATTTTGCGCTGCAGAATTTCAAGAGAAATCCCACATTCCCGCTTGAAAGGCAAAAGGGTACTTGACTCCCTTTAGGCGATTCAGAAAGTTCTCTGACATCCGTCCCCACTGGAGAGGAGAACACACTTTATGGACTCAACTGGAGAAGAGGCCCTATTCCCATTAAAAGGCTCGACAGTAATCCCGAAGTTCCCCTTCCAGCACAAAAGCGGACCTGAGTTCCCTGAAGTAACACGAGTGAGTTTCTGAGAACCCCATAGCAACTCGAGAAGTACCCCAGTTTACCGCCGTAATTTGAGAAACACCACAAAATTATCCCCTCAATGCGAGATGAGGAAATTTTGCACTGAAAAATCTCAAGAGAAATACAACAATCCCTTTTGAAAGGAAAACGGGTACTTGACACACATTATGCCACTCAGAAAGTGCCCTAACATCCGTCTCCAGTGGAGAGGAGAACAAACTTTATGGACTCAACTGGAGAAGAGCAGCTATTCCCATTAAAAGGCTCGAGAGTATTCCGGAAGTTCCCCTTCCAGCACAAAAGGGGACCTGACTTCCCTGAAGTAACTCGAGTGAGTTCCTGAGGTCCCCGTCGCAACTCGAGAAGTACCCCCAGCTTCCCGCCGCAATTCGAGAGACACCACAAAATTATCCCCTCAAAGCGAGATGAGGAAATTTTGATCTGCAGAATCTCAAGAGAAATCCCACATTCCCGCTTGAAAGGCAAAAGTGTACTTGACTCCCTTGAGACGACTTAGAATGGTCCCTACCATCGTCCTCATTGGAGAGGAGAACACACATTATAGACTCAAATAGAGAAGAGGCAATATTCCCATTTAAAGGCTCGAGAGTAATCCGGAAGTTCCGCTTCCAACACAAAAGGGGACTTGACTTCCCTGAAGCAACCAGAGAGTTCCTGAGGTTCCCGTCGCAACTCGAGAAGTACCCAAAGCTTTCCGCCACAACTCGAGAAACACCACAAAATTTTCCCCTCAATGCGAGATGAGAAAATTTTGCACAGCAGAATCTCAAGAGAAATACAACAATCCCTTTTGAAAGGACAAACGGTACTTGACACCCTTTATTCGACTCAGAAATTTCCCTCACACATCCGTCCCAATTGGAGATGAGAACATATTTTATGGACTCAATTCGAGATGAGCCCCTATTGCCGTTTAACGGCTCGAGAGTAAAACGGAGATTCCCTTTCCAACACCAAAGGGGACCTGACCTCCCTGAAGCAACCCGAGCGAGTCCCTCAGGTCCCCGTCGCAACTCGAGAAGTACCCACAACTTACCCCCAAACTCGAGAAACACCACAAAATTATCCCGTCAGTGTGAGACGAGGAAAATTTGCGCTGCAGAATCTCAAGTGAAATCCCACATTCCCGCTTGAAAGGCAACAGGGTACTTGACACCCTTTATGCGACTCAGAAAGTTCCCTCAACAGCCATCTCCATTGGACAGGAGAACACATTTTATGGACTCAATTCGAGATGAGCCCTTATTCCCATTTAACGGCTCGAAGTAAACCGGAATTTCCCCTTGCAACACAAAAAGGGGACCTGACTTCCCTGAAGCACCCCAAAGAGCTCCTGAGGTCCCCGTCTCAACTCGAGAAGTATCCCCAGCATCCCGCCGCTACTCGAGAAACACCACAAAATTATCCCGTCAATGCGAGATGAGGAAATTTTGCGCTGCAGAATCTCAAGAGAAATACCACATTCCCTCTTGAAAGGCAAAAGGTTACTTGACACCCTTTATGCGACTCAGAAATTTCACTAACATCAGTCCCCATTGGAGGGGAGAACACACTTTATGGACTCAATTCAAGATGAGGCCCTATTCGCTTTTAAGGGCTCGAGATTGAACTGGAAGTTCCCCTTACAACACAAAAGGGGAACTGACTTCCCTGAAGCAACCCAAGCGAGTTCCTGACGTCCCCGTCCCAACTCAAGAAGTACCCTCAACTTCCCGCCGAACTCGAGAAACACCACAAAATTATCCCCTCAATGCGAGATGAGGAGATTTTGCACTGCAGAATCTCTAGATAAAACCCACATTCCCTCTTGAAAGGCAAAAGGGTACTTGACACACTTTATGCCACTCAGAAAGTGCCCTAACATCCCTCCCCATTGGGGAGCAGAACACACTTTATGAACTCAAGTCGAGAAGAGGCCCTATTCCCATTAAAGGGCACGATAGTAATCCGGAAGTACCCCTTCCAGCACAAAAGGGGACCTGACTTCCCTGAAGTAACTTGAGGGAGTTCCTGAGGTCCCCTTCGCCACTGGAGAAGTACACCCATCTTCCCGCAGCCATTCGAGAAACACGACAAAATTATCCCCTCAATGCGAGATGAGGACATTTTGCGCTGCAGAATCTCAAAAGAAATTCCCCATCCCGCTTGAAAGGCAAAAGGGTACTTGACTCCCTTTAGGCGATTCAGAATGGTCATTAACATCTGTCCTCAGTGGAGAGGAGAACAAACTTTATGGACTCTAGTGGAGAGGAGGCCCTATTCCCATTAAAGGGATCAAGAGTAATCCGGAAGTTCCCCTTTCAGCAAAAAAGGGGACTTGACGTCGCTGAAGCAACCCGAGCGAGTTCCTGAGGTCCCCGTCGAAACTCCCGAAGTACCCCCAGCTTCCCTCCGCAACTCGAGAAACCCCACAAAATTATCCCATCAATGCGAGATGAGGTCATTTTGCACTACAGAATCTCAAGAGAAATCCCACATTCCCGCTTGAAAGGCAAAAGGTTACTTGACACTCTTTTTGCCACTCAGAAATTTCCCTAACTTCCATCCCCATGTAAGAGGAGAACACACTTTATTCACTCAACTCAAGAGGCCCTATTCCCATTAAAGGGCTCGAGAGTAATCCGAAGTTCCCCTTTCACCACAAATGGGGACCTGACTTCCCTGAAGTAACTCGAGTGAGTTCCTGAGGTTCCCATCGCAACTCGAGAAGAACCCCCAGCTTCCCGCCGCAATTCGAGAAACACCACTAAATTATCCCCTCTATGCGAGATGAGGAAATTTTGCGCTAGAACCTCAAGAGAATTACCACATTCACTCTTGAAAGGCAAAAGAGTACTTGACAACGTTTTTGCGACACAGAAAATTCCCTCACAGCCATCCCCATTGGACAGGAGAACACACTTGATGGACTCAATTCGAGATGAGCCCCTATTTCCATTTAACGGCTCGAGAGTAAACCGGAAGTTGACCATCCAATACAAAAGGGGACGTGACTTCCTTGAAGCAACCCGAACGAGTTCCTAACGTCCCCGTCCCAAGTTGACAAGTGCCCCCAGCTTCCCTGCGCAACTAGAGAAACAACACTATATTATCCCCTCAATGCGAGATGAGGAAATTTTGAATTCTAGAATCTCAAGGGAAATAATATATTCCCTATTGAAAGGCAAAAGGGTAATTGACACCCTTAATGCGACTGAAAAATTTGACTAATATTAGTCCCCATTGGACAGGAGAACACACTTTATGGACTCAATTCGAGATGAGGCCCTATTCCCATTTAACGGCTCAAGAGTAAACCGGAAGTTCCCCTTCCAACAACAAAGGGGACCTGACTTACCTGAAGCAACCCGAGCGTGTTCCTGAAGTCCAAGTCGCAACTCAAGAAGTACTCCCAGCTTCCCGTCCTAACACGAGAATCAACACAAAATTATCCCCTCAACGCGAGATGAGGAAATTTTGCGATGCATAATCTCAAGAGACATACCACATTCCCTCTTGAAAGGCAAAAAGGGTACTTGACACCCTTTATGCGACTCAGAAAGTTCCCTCACACAGCCGTCCCCATTGGAGAGGAGAACACACTTTATGGACTCAATTCGAGATGAGCCCCTGTTCCCATTTAACAGCTCGAGAGTAAACCGGAAGTTCACTTCCAACACTAAAGGGGACCTGATTTTCCTGAAGCAACTCAAGCGAGTTCCTGACTTCCTCGTCGCAACTCGAGAAGTACCCCCAGCTTTCCTCCTCAACTCGAGAAACACCACAATATTATCGCCTCAATGCTATATGAGGAAATTTTGCGCTGCAGAATCTCAAGAGAAATACCGCATTCCTTCTTGAAAGGCAAAATGGTGCATGAAACCCTTTATGCGACTCAGAAATTTCACTAACATCAGTCCCCATTGGAGAGGAGATCACACTTTATGGACTCAATTCGAGATGAGGCCCTATTCCCATTTAACGGCTCGAGAGTACACCAGAAGTTCCCCTTCCAACACAAAAGGAGACCTGATTTCTCTGGAGCAACCCGACCGATTTCCTGAGGTCCCCGACGCAACTCCAGAAGTACCCCCAGCTTCCCACCGCAACTAGAG
The DNA here is from genome assembly GCF_049115385.1 of Moschus berezovskii. Lineage (NCBI taxonomy): Eukaryota > Metazoa > Chordata > Mammalia > Artiodactyla > Moschidae > Moschus > Moschus berezovskii. The sequence continues at coordinate 832,787 of NC_142476.1, forward strand.
AACACACAAAATTATCCCCTCAATGCGAGATGAGGAAATTTTGCGCTGGAGAATCTCAAGAGAAATATCACATTCCCTCTTGAAAGGCAAAAAGGTACTTGACACCCTTTATTCGACTCAGAAAGTTCCCTCACACAGCCGTCCCCATTGGAGAGGAGAACACAATTTATGGACTCAATTTGAGATGAGCCCCTATTCCCATTTAACGGCTTGAGAGTAATCCGGAAGTTCCCCTTCCAATACAAAAGGGGTGCTGACTTCCCTGAATAACTCGAACGAGTTCCTGAGGTCCCCGTTGCAAGTACCCTAGCTTCCCGCCGCAACTCGAGAAACACCACCAAATTATCCCCTCAATGCGAGATGAGGAATTTTGCGTTGCAAAATCTCAAGAGAAATACCACATTTCATCTTGAAAGGCAAAAGAGTACTTGACACCCTTTATGCGACTCAGAAATTGCACTAACATCAGTCCCCATAGGAGAGGAGCACACACTATATGGACTCAATACGAGAAGAGACCCTATTTCCATTTAACGGCGCGACAGTAAACCTGAAATTCCCATTCGAACATCAAAGGGGACTTGACTTCCCAGAAGCAACAAAAGCGAGTTCCTGAGGTCCCCTTCGCAACTCGAGAAGTACACGCAGCTTCCCGCCGCAACTCGAGAAACACCACAAAATTATCCCCTCAATGCGAGATGAGGAAAATTTGCGATGCAGAATCTCAAGAGAAATACCACATTCCCTCTTAAAAGGCAATAGGCTACTTCACACCCTTTATGCGACTCAGAAATTTCACTAACATCAGTCCCCATTGAAGAGGAGAACCCAATTTACAGACTGAATTCTAGATGAGACCATATTCCAATTTAACGGTTCGAGAGTAAACCGGAGGTTCCCCTTCCAACACCAAAGGGGACTGACTTCCCTGAAGCAACCCGAGCGAAACCTGAGGTCCCCGTCGCAACTCGAGAAGTACCCCAAGCTTCCCGCCGCACCTCGAGAAACACCAAAAATTATCCCCTCAATGCGAGATGAGGAAATATTGCGCTGCAGAATCTCAAGAGAAATACCAAATTCCCTCTTGAAAGGCAAAAGAGTACTTGACACCCTGTATGGGACTCAGAATGTTCCCTCACACAGCCTTCCCATTGGACAGGCTAACACACTTTATGGACTCAATTCGAGATTACCCCTATTCCCATTTAACGGCTCGAGAGTAAACCAGTAGTTCCCCTTCCAACAACAAAGGGGACCTGACTTCCCTGAAGCAACACGAGCGAGTCCCTGAGTTCCCCGTCTCAACTCGAGAAGTACCTCCAGCTTCTCACCGCAACTCGAGAAATACAACAAAATTATCCCCTCAATGAGAAATGGGGAAATTTTGCGTTACAGAAGCTCAAGAGAAATACCACATTCCCTCTTGAAAGGGAAAAGTGTACTGATTCCCTTTATGCGACTCATAAATTTCACTAAAATCAATCCCCATTGGAGAGGAGAACACAATTTATGGACTCAATTCGAGATTAGCACTTATTCTGATTTAATGGCTCGAGAGTAAACCGGAAGCTCCCCTTCCAACACCAAAGGGGACCTGACTTCCCTGAAGCGACCCGAGAGAATTCCAGAGGTCCCCGTCGCAAGTCCAGAAGTACCCCCAGCTACCCGGCGCAACTCGAGAAAGACCAAACAATTATCCCCTCAATGCGGGATGAGAGAATTTTCCGCTGCAGAAACTCAAGAGAAATACCACATTCCTTCTTGAAAGGTAACAGGGTACTTGACACCCTTTATGCGACTCAGAAAGCTCCCTCACACAGCCATTCCCATTGGACAAGAGAACACACTTTATGGACTCTATTCGAGATGAGCCCCTATTCCCATTAAAAGGCTCGAGAGTAAACCGGAAGTTCCCAATTTAACACAAAAGGGGAACTGACTTCCCTGAAGCAACCCGAGCGAGTTCCTGGTTCAAAGTCCCAACTTGAGAAGTACCTCCAGCTTCCCTCCGCAAACCGAGAAACATCACAAAATTATCCACTCAATGCAAGATGAGGAAATTTTGCGCTACAGAATCTCAAGAGACATACCACATTCCCTCTTGAAAGGCAAAAGTGTACTTGACACATTTTATGTGACTCAGAAAGTTCCCTCACACAGTCGTCCCCATTGGACAAGAGAACAAACTTTATGTACTCAATTCGAGATGAGCCACTATTCCCATTTAACGGCTCGAGAGTAAACCGGAAGTTCCCCTTCCAATACCAAAGGGGACCTGACTTTCGTGAAGCAACCCGAGCGAGTTCCGGAGGTCCCCGTCACAACTCGAGAAGTACCCCCAGTTTCCCGCCGCAACTCGAGAAACACCACCAAATTATCCCGTCAAAGCTAGATGAGGAAATTTTGCGCTGAAGAATCTCAAGAGATATAGCACATTCCCTCTTGAAAGGCAATAGGGTACTTGACACCCTTTATGCGATTCAGAAAGTTCCCTCACACAGCCGTCCCCATTGTAGAGGAGAACACACTTTATGGACGCAATTCGAGATGAGACCCTATTCACATTTAACGTCTCAAGAGTATACCGGAAGTTCCCCTTACAATACAAAAGGGGTGCTGACTTCCCTGAAGCAACCCGAACGAGTTCCTGAGGTCCCCGTTGCAACTCGAAAAGCACCCCCGGCTTACCGCCGCAACTCAAGAAACATCACGAAATTATCCCCTCAATGCGAGATGAGGAAATTTTGCGTTGGAGAATTTCAAGAGAAATACCACATTCCCTCTTGAAACGCACAAGGGTACCTGACACCCTTTATGTGACTCAGAAATTGCAGTAACATCAGTCCCCATAGGAGAGGACAACATAATATATGGACTCAATCAGAGATCAGCCCCTATTAACTTTTAACAGCTCGAGAGTAAACCGGAAGTTCCCCTTCCAACACCAAAGCGGACCTGACTTCCCTGAAGCAACCCAAGCAAATTCCGGAGGTCCCCGTCGCAACTCGAGAAGTACCCCCAGCTACATGCCGCAACTCGAGAAACACCACAAAATTATCCCCTCAATGCGAGATGAGGAAATTTTGCGAGGCAGAATCTCAAGAGAAATACCACATTCCCTCTTGAAAGGCAAAAGGATACATGACACCCTTTATGTTACTCAGAAAGTTCCCTAACTCGGCCGTCCACATTGGAGAGGAGAAAACACTTTAAGGACTCACCTCGAGATGAGACCTTATTCCCATTTAAGGGCTAGAGAGCAAACCGGAAGTTCCCCTTTCAACACAAAAGGGGACCTTACTTAACTGAAGCAATCCGAGCGAGTACCTGAGGACCCCGTCGCAACTCGAGATGTACCCCAGCTTCCCTACGCAACTCGAGTAACAAAACAAAATTATCCACTCAATGCGAGATGAGGAAATTTTGCGCTGCAGAATCTGAAGAGAAATATCACATTCCCTCTTGAAAGGCAAAAAGGTACTTGACACCCTTTCTTCAACTCAGAAAGTTCCCTCACACAGCCCTACCCATTGGAGAGGAGAACACACTTTATGGACTCAATTCGAGATGAGCCCCTGTTCACATTTAAGGGCTCGAGAGGAAACCGGAAGTTCCCCTTCCAACACCAAAGGGGACCTGACTTCCCTGAAGCAACCCGAGCGAGTTCCTGAGGTCCCCGTCAGAACTCAAGAAGTACCCCCAGCTTCCCACGGCAACTCGAGAAACACTGCAAAAGTATTCCCTCAATGCGAGGTGAGGAAATTTTGCGAGGCAGAATCTCAAGAGAAATACCACATTCCCTCTTGAAAGGCAAAAAGGTACTTGACACCCTTTATTCGACTCAGAAATTTCCTGCACCCAGCCGTCACCAAAGGAGAAGAGAACACAGTTTATGGGCTCAATTCGAGATGAGCCCCTGTTCACATTTCAGGGCTCGAGAGGAAACTGGAAGTTCCCCTTCCAACACCAAAGGGGACCTGACTTCCCTGAAGCAACCCGAGCGAGTTCCTGAGGTCCCCATCGCAACTCGAGAAGTACCCCCAGCTTCCCGCCGCAACTCAAGAAACACCACAAAATTATCCCCTCAATGTGAGATGAGGAAATTTTGCGAGGCAGAATCTCAAGAGAAATCCCACATTCCCTCTTGAAAGGCAAAAGGGTACTTGACACACTTTCTTTGACTCAGAAAGTTCCCTCACACAGCCGTCCCCATTGGAGAGGAGAACACACTTTATGGACTCAATTCGAGATGAGCCCCTGTTCACATTTAAGGGCTCGAGAGGAAACCGGAATTTCCCCTTCCAACACCAAAGGGGACCTGACTTCCCTGAAGCAACTCGAGCGTGTTAATCAGGTCACCATCGCAATTCGAGAAGTATCCCCAGCTTCCTGCCGCAACTCGAGAAACACCACAATATTATATGCTCAATGCGAGATGAGGAAATTTTGCGAGGCAGAATCTCAAGAGAAATACCACATTCCCTCTTGAAAGGCAAAAATGTACTTGACACCGTTTATTCGACTCAGAACGTTCCCGCACACAGAAGTCCCCATTGGAGAGGAGAACACACTTTATGGACTCAACTCGAGAAGAGGCCCTATTCCCATTAAAGGGCTCGAGAGTATTCCGGAATTTCCCCTTCCAGCACAAAAGGGGACCTGACTTCCCTGAAGTAGCTCAAGGGAGTTCCTGAGGTCCCCGTCGCAAATAGAGAAGTAACCCCAGCTTCCAGCCGCAATTTGAGAAACACCACCAAATTATACCCTCAAAGCGACATGAGGAAATTTTGCGCTGCAGAATCTCAAGAGAATTCCCACATTCCCGCTTGAAAAACAAAACAGTAATTGACACACTTTATGCCAGTCAGTAAGTTCCCTAACATCCCTCCCCATTGGAGAGGAGAACAAACTTTATGGACTCAATTCTAGGTGAGCCCCTATTCACATTTAACGGCTCAAGAGTAATCCACAGTTCCCCGTCCAAAACAAAAGGGGACTTGACTTCCCTGAAGAAACCGCAGCGAGTTCCTGTGGTCCCCGTTGCAACTCAAGAAGTACCCTCTGCTTCATTTCGCAACACGAGAAACTCCACAAAATTACCCCTCAATGCGAGATGAGGAAATTTTGCGCTACAGAATCTCAAGAGAAATCCCACATTCCCGCTTGAAAGGCAAAAGGGTACTTGACTCCCTTTAGGCGACTCAGAATGTTCCTTAATATCCTTCCTCAGTGGAGAGGAGAACACACTTTATGGACTCAAATCGAGAAGAGGCAATATTCTTGTTTAACGGCTCGAGAGTAATCCGGAAGTGCCCCTTCCAGCACAAAATGTTATCTGACTTCCCTGAAGTAACTCGAGTGAGTTCCTGAAGTCCACGTCACAACTCGAGAAGTACCCCCAGTATTCCGCCGCAATTCGTGAAACACGACAAAATTATCCCCTCAATGTGAGATGAGGAAATTTTGCACTGCAGAATCTCAAAAGAAATACCACACTCCCTCTAGAAAGGCAAAAGAGTACTTGGCACCCTTTATGCGACTCAGAAAGTTCCCTCACACAGCCGTCCCATTATACAGGGGAACACACTTTATGGACTCAATTCTAGATGAGCCCCCATTCCAATTTAACGGCTCGAGAGTAAACCGGAAGTTCCCCTTCCAACACCAAAGTGCACATGACTTTCCTGAATCAACCCGAGCGAGTTCCTGAGGTCCCCGTCTTAAGTCGAGAAGTACCCTCAGCTTCCCGCCGCAACTCGAGAAGAACCACAAAATTATCCCCTCAATGCGAGATGAGGAAATTTTGCGCTGCAGAATCTGAAGAGAAATACCACATTCCCTCTTGAAAGGCAAAAGGGTACTTGACACCCTTTATGCGACTGAGAAATTTCACTAACATCAGTCGTCATTGGATAGGAGAACACACTTTATGGACTCAATTCGAGATGAAACCCTATTACCATTTAGCGGCTCGAGATTCCCCCAACTTCCAGCTGAAACTCAAGAAACACCACAAAATTATCCCATCAATGTGAGATGAGGAAATTTTGCGCTTCAGAATCTCAAGAGAAATCTTACTTTCCCGCTTGAAAGCCAAAAGGGTACTTGAAACCCTTTATGAGACTAAGAAATTTCCCTCACACAGTCGTCCCCATTGGAGAGGAGAACACTCTTTATGGACTCAACTCGAGAAGAGGCCCTATTTCCATTTAACGTCTCTAGAGTAATTCCGAAATACCCCTTGCACTAAAAAAGGGGAACTAACTTCCCAGAAGCAACACGAGAGAGTTGCTGAGGTTCACTTCACAATTCGAGATGTACCACCAGCTTCCCGCCTCAACAGGAGAAACACCACAAAATTATCCCGTCAATGCTAGATGAGGTAAATTTGCGCTGCAGAATCTCAAATGAAATCCCACATTCCCGCTTAAAAGGCAAAAGGGTACTTGACACACTTTATGCCACTCAGAAAATTCCCTAACATCTGTCCCCATGGAGAGGAGAACACACTTTATGGACTCAACTCGAGAAGATGCCCTATTCCCATTGAAGGGCTCGAGAGTATTCCGGAATTTCCCCTTCCAGCACAAAAGGGGACCTGACTTCCCTGAAGTAGCTCAAGGGAGTTCCTGAGGTCCCCATCGCAAATAGAGAAGTAACCCCAGCTTCCAGCCGCAATTTGAGAAACACCACCAAATTATACCCTCAAAGCGACATGAGGAAATTTTGCGCTGCAGAATCTCAAGAGAATTCCCACATTCCCGCTTGAAAAACAAAACAGTAATTGACACACTTTATGCCAGTCAGTAAGTTCCCTAACATCCCTCCCCATTGGAGAGGAGAACACACTTTATGGACTCAATTCTAGGTGAGCCCCTATTCACATTTAACGGCTCAAGAGTAATCCGGAGTTCCCCTTCCAAAACAAAAGGGGACTTGACTTCCCTGAAGAAACCGCAGCGAGTTCCTGAGGTCCCCGTTGCAACTCAAGAAGTACCCTCTGCTTCATTTCGCAACACGAGAAACTCCACAAAATTACCCCTCAATGCGAGATGAGGAAATATTGCACTGCAGAATCTCAAGAGTAAACCCACATTCACGCTTGAAAGGCAAAAGGGTACTTGACTCCCTTTAGGCGACTCAGAATGTTCCTTAATATCCTTCCTCAGTGGAGAGGAGAACACACTTTATGGACTCAAATCGAGAAGAGGCAATATTCCTGTTTAAAGGCTCGAGAGTAATCCGGAAGATCCCCTTCCAGCACAAAATGTTACCTGACTTCCCTGAAGTAACTCGAGTGAGTTCCTGAGGTCCACGTCGCAACTCGAGAAGTACCCCCAGTATTCCGCCGCAATTCGTGAAACACCACAAAATTATCCCCTCAATGTGAGATGAGGAAATTTTTCGCTGCAGAATTTCAAGAGAAATCCCACATTCCCTCTTGTAAAGCAAAAGGGTACTTGGCACACTTTATACCACTCAGAAAGTTCCCTAACATCCGTCCCCATTGGAGAGGAGAACACACTTTATGGACTCAACTCGAGAAGAGGCCCTATTCCCATTAAAGGACTCGATTGTAATCCGGAAGTCCCCCTTCCAGTACAAAAGGGGACCTGACATCCCTGAAGTAACTCGAGTAAGTTACTGAGGTCCCCGTCACTTCTCCAGAAGTACCCCCAGCTTCCCGCCGCTAATAGAGAAACACCACAAAATTATCCCCAAAATGCGAGATGAGGAAATTTTGCGCTGCAGAATCTCAAGAGAAATCCCACATTCCCGCTTGAAAGGCAAAAGGGTACTTGACTCCCTATATGCGACTCACAATGTTCCCTAACATCCGTCCTCATTGGAGAGGAGAACACACTTTAATGACTCAAATCGAGAAGAGGCAATATTTCCATTTAACGGCTGGAGAGTAATCCGGCAGTTCCCCTTCCAACACAAAAGGGGACTTGACTTTCCTGAAGAAACCACAGCGAGTTCCTGAGGTTCCCGTCGCAACTCAAGAAGTACCATCTGCTTCCCGCCGCAACTCGAGAAACTCCACAAAATTAACCCCTCAATGCGAGATGAGGTAATTGTGGGCTGCAGAATCTCAAGAGAAATCCCACATTCCCGCTTGAAAGGCAAAAGGGTACTTGACTCCCTATATGCGACTCACAATGTTCCCTAACATCCGTCCTCATTGGAGAGGAGAACACACTTTAATGACTCAAATCGAGAAGAGGCAATATTTCCATTTAACGGCTGGAGACTAATCCGGAAGTTCCCCTTCCAACACAAAAGGGGACTTGACTTTCCTGAAGAAACTACAGCGAGTTCCTGAGGTTCCCGTCGCAGCTCAAGAAGTACCCTCTGCTTCCCGCCGCAACTCGAGAAACTCCACAAAATTAACCCCTCAATGCGAGATGAGGTAATTTTGGGCTGCAGAATCTCAAGAGAAATCCCACATTCCCGCTTGAAAGGCAAAAGGGTACTTGACACAATTTATACCACTCAGAAAGTTCCCTAACATCCGTTCCCGTTGGAGAGGACTACACACTTTATGGACTCAACTCGAGAAGAGGCCCTATTCCCATTAGAGGGCTCGAGAGTAATCCGGAAGTTCCCCTTCCAGCACAAATGGGGACCTGACTTCCCTGACGTAACTCGAGTGAATTCCTGGGGTCCCCGTCCCAACTCGACAAGTACCCCCAAATTCCCGCCGCAATTTGAGAAACACCACAAAATTTTCCCTTTAATGCGAGAGGAGGAAATTTTGCGCTGCAGAATCTCCAAAGAAGTCCCACATTCCAGCTTGAAAGGCAAAAGGGTACTTGATTCCCTTTATGCGACTCATAATGTTGCCTAACATCTGTCCTCTTTGGAGAGGAGAACAACTTATGGACTCAAATCGAGAAGAGGCATTATTCCCATTTAAAGGCTCTAGAGCAATCCGGAAGTTCCCCTTCCAACACAAAAGGGGACTTGACTTCCCTGAAGCAATCTGAGACAGTTCCTGATGTCCCCATTGCAACTCGAGAAGTACCCCCAGCTTTCGGCCGCAACTCGAGAAACACCACTAAATTATTCCCTGAATGCGAGATGAGGAAATTTTGCATTGCAGATTCTGAAGGGAAAATCCACATTCCCACTTGAAAGGCAAAAGGGTACTTGACTCCCTTTATGCAATTCATAAACTTCCCTCAAACAGACGTCCCAATTGGAGAGGAGAACACATTTATGGGATCAACTCGAGAAGCGGCCCTATTCCCTTTCAACGGCTCGATTGTAATCCAGAATATCCCCTTCCAACAAAAAGAGGGACCTGACTTCCCCGAAGCGACCCAAGCAAGTACCTGAGGTCCCCGTCGCAACTAGAGTAGTACCCCCAACTTCACGCCACAACTCGAGAAACACCACAAAATTATCCCCTCAATGGGAGATGAGGAAATTTTGCGCTGCAGAATCTAAAGAGAAAACGCATATTCCCGCTTTAAAGGCAAAAGGGTACTTGACACACCTTATTCAGTTCAGTTCAGTTCAGTCGCTCAGTCCTGTCCAACTCTCCGTGTCCCAATGAATAACTGTTCGTCAAGCCTCCCTGTCCATCACCATCTCCCGGAGTTCACTCAAACTCATGTCCACAGAGTCGGTGATTCTATCCAGTCATCTCATTCTCTGTCGTCCCCTTCTCCCACACCCAACCTTTCCTAGCATCAGAATCTTTTCCAGTGAGTCAACTCGTCGCCTGAGGTGGCCAAAGTATTGCAGTTTCAGCTTTAGCATCAGTCCTTCCAATGAACACCCACGATTGATCTCCCTTAGAATGGACTGGTTGGATCTTCTTGCAGTCCAAGGGACTCCCAAGAGACTTCTCCAACACCACAGTTCAAAAGCATCAATTCTTCGGCGATCAGCTTTCTTCACAGTCCAACTCTCACATTCATACATGACCACGGGAAAAACCATAGCCTTGCCTAGACGGACCTTTGTTGGCAAAGTAATGTCTCTGCTCTTTAATATACTCTCAAGGTTGGTCATAACTTTCCTTATAAGGAGTAAGCGGCTTTTAATTTCATGGCTGAAATCAGCATCTGCAATGATTTTGGAGCCCGAAAAATTAAAGTCTGACACTGTTTCCAGTGTTTTTCCATCTATTTCCAGTGAAGTGATGGGACCAGATTCCTTGACCTTTGTTTTCTGAATGTTGAGCTTCAAGCCAACCTTTTCACTCTCCTCTTTCTCTTTCATTAGGAGGCTTTCGAGTTCCTCTTCACTTTCTGCCCTAAGGGTGGTGTCATCTGAATAACTGAGGATATTGATATTTCTCCCAGCAATCTTGATTCCAGCTTGTTCTTCTTCCAGCCCAGCATTTCTCATGATGTACTCTGCATATAAGTTAAATAAGCAAGATTACAATATACAGCCTTGACGTAATCCTTTTCGTATTTGGAACCAGTCTGTTGTTCCATGCACAGTTCTGAATGCTGCTTCCTGACCTGCATATAGGTTTCTCAAGAGGCAGTTCAGGTGGTCTGGGATTCCCATCTCTTTCAGAATCTTCCACAGTTTATTGTGATCAACACAGTCAAAGGCTTTGGCATAGTCAATGAAGCAGAAATAGATGGATTTCTGGAACTCTCTTGCTTTCTCCATGATCCAGCGGATGTTGGCCATTTGATCTCTGGTGCCTCTGCCTTTTCTAAAACGTGCTTGAACATCTGGGAGTTCACGGAGCACATATTGCTGAGGCCTGGCTTGGAGAACTTTGAGCATGACTTTACTAGTGATTGAGATGAGTGCAATTGTGCGGTAGTTTGAGCATTCTTTGGCATTGCCTTTCTTTGGGACTGGAATGAAGACTGACCTTTTCCAGTCCTGTGGCCACTGCTGAGTTTTCCAAATTTGTTGGCAAAGTGAGTGCAGCACTTTCACAGCATCATCTTTCAAGATTTGAAAGAGCTCAACTGGAATTCCATCACTTCCACTAGCTTTGTTCATAGTGAGGTTTTCTAAGGCACACTTGACTTCACATTCCAAGATGTCTGGCTCTAGGTCAGTGATCACATTTTCGTGACTATCCTGGTCGTGAAGATCTCTTTTGTATAGTTCTTCTGTGTATTCTTGCCACCTCTTCTTAATATCTTCTGCTTCTGTTAGGTCCATACCATTTCTGTCCTTTATCGAGCCCATTTTGCATGAAATGTTCCCTTGGAATCTCTAATGTTCTTGAAGAGATCTCTTGTTTTTCCTATTCTATTCTTTTCCTCTATTTCTTTGCATAGATCACTGAGGAAGGCTTTCTTATCTCTCCTTGCTATTCTTTGGAACTCTGCATTCTAATACTTGTATCTTTCCCTTTCTCCTGTGCTTTTCGCTTCTCTTCCTTTCACAGCTTTTTGTAAGTCCACCTCAGATAGCCATTTTGCTTTTTTTGCATTTATTTTGCATGAGGATGCTCTTGGTCCCTGTCTCCTGTACAATGTCACGAACCTCCGTCCAGAGATCATCAGGCACTCTATCTATCAGATCTAGTTCCTTAAATCTATTTCTCACTTCCACTGTATAATCATAAGGGATTTGATTTAGGTCATATCTGAATGGTCTAGGGGTTTTCCCCACTTTCTTCAATTTAAGTCTGAATTTGGCAATAAGGAGTTCATAATCTGAGCCACAGTCAGCTCCTGGTCTTGTTTTTGCTAACTGTATACAGCTTCTCTGTCTTTGGCTGCAAAGAATATAATCAATCTGATTTTGGTGTTGACCATCTGGTGATGTCCATGTGTAGATTCTTCTCTTGTGTTGTTGGAAGAAGGTGTTTGCTATGACCAGTGCGTTCTCTTGACGAAACTCTATTATCCTTGGCCCTGCTTCATTCCGTGCTCCAAGGCCAAATTTGCTTGTTACTCCAGGTGTTTCTTGACTTCCTACTTTTGCATTCCAGTCCCCTATAATGAAAAGGACATCTTTTTTGGGTGTTAGTTCTAAAAGGTCTTGTGGGTCTTCATAGAACCGTTCACCTTCTGCTTCTTCAGTGTTACTGGTTGGGGCATAGTTCTGGATTACTGTAATGTTGAATGGTTTGCCTTGGAAACGAACAGAAATCATTCTGTCGTTTTTAAGATTGCATCCAAGGACTGCATTTGGGACTCTTTTGTTGACCATGATGGCTACTGCATTTCTTCTAAGGGATTCCTGCCCACAGTAGTAGATATAATGGTCATCTGAGTTAAATTCACACATTCCAGTCCATTTTAATTCACTGATTCCTAGAATGTCTATGTGCACTCTTGCCATCTCCTGTTTGACCACTTCCAAGTTGCCTTGATTCATGGACCTAACATTCCAGGTTCCTATGCAATATTTCTCTTTACAGCACCGGACCTTTCTTCTATCACCGGTCACATCCACAAGTGGGTACTGGTTTTGCTTTTACTCCACCCCTTCATTCTTTCTAGAGTTATTTCTCCACTGATCTCCAGTAGCATACTGGGCACCTACCGAACTGGGGAATTCCTCATTCAGTATCTTGTCATTTTGCCCTTTGATACTGTTCATGGGGTTCTCAAGGCAAGTATACTGAAGTGGTTTGCCATTCCCTTCTCCAGTGGACCACATTCGGCTGTGGTCCATGTGATCAGATCGACTAGATTCCTGTGATTATTATTTCATTGTGTCTGCCCTCTAATGCCCCCTCGCAATACCTACCATCTTCTTTGAGTTTCTCTTACCTTGGGTATGGGATATCTCTTCACAGCTGCTCCAAGAAAGCGCAGCTGCTGCACCTTACCTTGGATGAGGGGTATGTCCACAAGGCTGACCCTCCTGACCTTGAACGTGAGTAGCTCCTCTCGGCCCTCCCCAGCACAGCCACTGCCTATTGGACGTGGGGTACCTCCTCTTGGCCGCCTACCCTGGCCTCAGGCTTGGGGTAACTCCTCATGGCCACGCATCTTTCCATGGTCGGTTGCGCCAGGGCTGGTGTTTCTCGCGTCTGCGTGGGCGGGACCAGCGACTCTGGCTTCTGCGCGGGTGGGGGCGGTGTCTCTCTCGCTTCCAGGGAGGGACTGGGGACTCTCGCATCTGGGCAGGCAGGGAAAGCTTTTCTTGCGTCTGTGGAGGAGGGGACGGCATCTCTCGCATCTGCGCCGCAGGGTGAGATTCAGAAAATTCCCTCACACAGTCGTCCCCATTGGAGAGGAGAAAACAATTTTTAGTCTCAACTGGAGATGAGGTCCGATTACCATTTAACATCTCGAGAGTAATCCGGAAGTTCCCCTTCCAACACAAAGGGGACCTGAATTCCCTGAAGCAACCGGAGCAAGTTCCTGAGGTCCCCATCGCTACTCAAGAAGTACCCCCAGCTTCAAGCCGCAACTCGAAAAACATCACAGAATTATCCCCTCAATGCGAGATGAGGAAATATTGCCCTGCAGAATCTCAAGAGAAATACCACATTCCCTCTTGAAAGGCAAAAGGGTACTTGAAACCCTTTATGCGACTCAGAAAGTTTCCTTACTCAGTCGTCCCCATTGGACAGGAAAACACACGTTATGGACTCAATTCGAGATGAGGCCCTATTCCCATTTAACAGCTCGAGAGTAAACCGGAAGTTCCCCTTCCAACACCAAAGGGGACCCAACTTCACTGAAGCAACCCGAGCGAGTTCCTGAGATCCCCATCGCTACTCAAGAAGTACCCCCAGCTTCGCGCCGCAACTCAAGAAACACCACAAAATTAGCCTCTCAATGCGAGAGGAGGAAATTTTGCGCTGCACAATCTCAACGAAATACCACAATCCCTCTTGAAAGGCAAAAGGGTACTTGACACTCTTTATGGGACTCAGAAACTTCACTAACATCAGTCTCCATTGGAGAGGAGATCCCACTTTATGGACTCAATACGAGATGAGCCCCTATTCCCATTGAACGGCACGGGAGTAAACCAGAAGTTCCCCTTCCAAAACCAAAGGGGACCTCATTGTTCTAATGCAACCCGAGCGAGTTCTTGAGGTCCCCGGCGCAACTCGAGAAGTACCCCCAGCTTCCCGCCGCACCTCGAAAACACCACAAAATTATCCCCTCAATGAGAGGTGAGGAAATTTTGCGCTGCAGAATCTCAAGAGAAATACCACATTCCCTCTTGCAAGGCAAAAGCATACTTGGCACCCTTTATGCGACTCAGAAATTTCACTAATATCAGTCCCCATTGGAGAGGAGAACACACTTTTTCGACTCAATTCGAGATGAGCCCCTATTCCCATTTAACGTCTTGAGAGTAAACCGGAAGTTCCCCTTCCAACAAAAATGGGGAAGTGACTTCCCTGAAGCAACGCGAGCAAGTTCCTGAGGTCCCCGTGGCAACTCGAGAAGTACCCCCAGCTTCCCGCCGCAACTCGAGAGAACCACAAAATTATGCCCTCAATGCGAGTTGAGGAAATTTTACGCTGCAGAATCTCAAGAGAAATACCACATTCCCTCTTGAAAGGAAAAAGGGTACTTGAAACACTTTGAGCGAATCAGAAATTTCACTAACACCAGTCCCCATTGGAGAGGAGTACAGATTTTATGGACTCAATTCGAGATAAGGCCCTATTCAAATTTAACGGCTCGAGAGTAAACTGAAAGTTTCCCTTCCAACACAAAAGGGGACCTGACTTCCCTGAAGCAACCAGGGCGAGTTCCTGAGGTCCCCGTAGCAACTGGAGAAGAACCCCCAGCTTCCCATCGCAACTCGTGAAACAACACAAAATTATCCCCTCAATGCAAGATGAGGAAATTTGGCGCTACAGTATCTCAAGAGAAATACCACATTCCCTCTTCAAATGCAAAAGGGTAATTGACACCCTTTATCCGACTCAGAAAGTTCCCTGACACAGCCGTCCCCATTGGAGAGGAGAACACCCTTTATGGACTCAATTCGAGATGAGCCCGATTTCCCTTTAACAACTCGAGAGTAAACAGGAAGTTCCCCTTCCAACACCAAAGGGGACCTGACATCCCTGAAGCAACCCAAGCGAGTTCCTGAGGTCCCAGTTGCAACTCGAAAAGGACCCCCAGCTTCCCGCCGCAACTCGAGAAACACCACAAAATTATCCCCTCAATGCGAGATGAGGAAATTTTGCGAGGCAGAATCTCAAGAGAAATACCATATTCCCTCTTGAAAGGCAAAAGAGTACTTGACACCCTTTATGCGACTCAGAAAGTTCCCTCACACAGCCGTTCCCATTGGAGAGGACAACACAATTAATTGACTCAATTCGAGATGAGCCCCTATTGCCACTTAACAGCTCGAGAGTAAACCGGAAGTTCCCCTTCCAATACCAAAGGAGACCTGACTTCCCTGAAGCAACCCGAGTCTATTCCTGAGTTCCCGACACAACAAGAGAAGTACCCCAGCTTCCCACCGCACCTCGAGAAACACCACAAAATTATCCCCTCAATGCGAGATGAGGAAATTATGGGCTGTAGAATCTCAAGAGAAATACCACATTCCCTCTTCAAAGGCAAAAGAATACATGACACCCTTTATGCGACTCAGAAAGTTCCCTCACACAGCCGTCCCCATTGGACAGGAGAACACACTTTATGGACTCAATTCGAAAAGAGGCCCCATTTAACGGCTCGAGAGTAATCCGGAAGTTCTCCTTTCAAGAAAAAAGGGGACCTGACTTCACTGCAGCAACACAAGCGAATTCCTAAGTATCCCTTGGCAACTCGTTAAATACTACCAGCTATCTGCAACAACTCGAGACACACCACAAAATTATTCCCTCAATGCGAGATGACGAATTATTGAGCTGCAGAATCTCAAGAGAAATCCCACATTCCCGCTTGAAAGGCAAAAGGGTACTTGACACACTTTATGCAACTCAGAGTGTTCCCTAACATCCGTGCCCATTGGAGAGGTGAACACACTTTATGGACTCAACTCGAAGAGGCCCTATTCCCATTAAAGGCTCGAGAGTAATCCGGATGTTCCCCTTCCAACACAAAAGGGGACCTAACTTCCCTGAAGTAACTCGAGTGAGTTTCTGAGGTCCCGTCGCAACTGAAAAAGTACCCGCTGCTTCCCGCCGTAACTCGAGAAACACCAAAAAATTATCGCCTCAATGCGAGAAGGGGTAATGTGGCGCTGCAGAATCTCAAGAAAATCCCACATTCCTGCTTGAAAGGTAAAAGAGTACTTGACACACTTTATGCCACTCATAAAGTTCCCTAACATCCGTCCCATTGGAGAGGAGAACACACTTTATGGAATCAAATCGAAAAGAGTCCCTATTGCCTTTTAACGGCTAGAGAGTAATCCAGAATATCCCCTTATAACACAAAGAGGGACCTGACTTCCCTGAAGCAACCCAAGCGAGTTCTTGAGGTCTCTGTCGCAACTCGAGAAGAACCCCCAGCTTTCCGCTGAAAGCCAAGAAACACCACAAAATTATCCTTTCAATGTCGGATGAAGAAATTTTGCGCTGCAGTATATGAAGAGAAATCCCACATTGCCGCTTGAAAGGCAAAAGATTAGCTGACACCCTTTATGCCACTAAGAAAGTTCCCTAACATCCGTCCCCATTGGAGAGGAGAACACACGTTATGGACTCAACTCGAAAAGATTCCTTATTCCCATTTAATGGTTCGAGAGTAATCCGGAAATGCCCCTTCTGACACAAAAGGGGATCTGACTTCCCTGAAGCAACCCGAGCGAGTTCGGGTGGACCAGGTCGCAACTCGAGAAGTACGCCCAGCTTCCCACGGCAACCTGAGAAACACCACAAAATTATCCACTCAATGCGAGATGAGGATATTTTGCGCTGCAGAATCTCAAGAGAAATACCACATTCCCTCTTGAAAGGCAAAAGGGTACTTGACATCCTTTATGCGACTCAGAAATTTCTCTCACACAGCCGTCCCCATGGGAAAGTAGAACACACTTTTGAGACTCAACTTGAGAAGAGGCCCAATTCCCAGTTAACGGCTCGAGAGTAATCCCGAAGTTCCCTTTCCAACACAAAAGGGGAGAACACATTTTATGGACTCAATTCGAGATGATGCCCTACTCCCATTTAACGGCTCGAGAGAAAATCGGAAGTTCTCCTTCCAACACAAAGGGAGACCTGACTTCCCTGAAGCAACCCGAGCGAGTTTCTTAGATCCCCATCGCAACGCGATAACTACACACCGCCTCTTGCCGCGACTCTAGAAAAACCACAAAATTATCCCCTCAATGCGAGATGAGGTAATTTTGCACTGCAGAATCTCAAGTGAAATCCCACATTCCCGCTTGAAAGGCAAAAGGGTACTTGACACCCTTTAGGCGACTCAGAATGGTCCGTAACATCCGTCCTCAGTGGAGAGGAGAACACACTTTATGGACTCAAATCGAGAAGAGGCAATATTCCTTTTTAACGGCTCCAGAGTAATCAGGAAGTTCCCCTTCCAAAACAAAAGGGGACTTGACTTCCTTGAAGTAACCCGAGCGAGTTCCTGAGGTCCTTCTGGCAACTCGAGAAGTACCCCCTGCTTCCCACCGCAACTCGAGAAACACCACAAAATTATCCCCTCAATGAGAGAAGAGGTAAATTTGCGCTGCAGAATTTCAAGTGAAATCCCACATTCCCGCTTGAAAGGCAAAAGGGTACTTGACACCCTTTAGGCGACTCAGAATCGTCCCTAACTTCCGTCATCACTGGAGAGGAAGACACACTTTATGGACTCAACTCGAGAAGAGGCCCTATTCCCATTAAAGGGCTCGCGAGTAATCCGGAAGTTCCCCTTCCAGCACAAGAGGGGCCTGAATTCCCTAAAGTAACTCGAGTGAGTGCCTGTGGTCCCCGTCCCAAATCGTGAAGTACGCCCAGCTTCCTGCCGCAATTCGAGAAACACAACAAAATTATCCCCTCAATGCGAGATGAAGAAATTTTGCGCTGCAGAAACTCAAGAGAAATCCCACATTACCACTTCAAAGGCAAAAGGGTACTTGACTCCCTTTATGCGACTGAGAATGTTCCCTAACATCCTTCCTCAGTGGAGAGGAGAACACACTTTTTGGACTCAAATCGAGAAGAGGCAATATTCCCATTTAACGGCTCGAGAGTAATCCGGAAGTTCCCCTTCCAACACAAAAGGCGACTCGACTTCCCTGAAGCAACCTGAGTGAGTTCCTGGGGTCCCCGGCGCAACTCGAGAATAACCCCCAGCTTCTCTCCGCAATTCGAGAAACACAACAAAATTATCCCCTCAATGTGAGAGGAGGAAATTTTGCGCTGCAGAATCTCAAGAGAAATCCCACATTCCCGTTTGAAAGGAAAAGGGTACTTGGCTCCCTTTAGGCGACTCAGAATGGTCCCTAACATCCGTCCTCAGTGGAGAGGAGAACACACTTTATGCACTCAAATCGAGAAGAGGCAATATTCAAAATTAATGGCTTGAGAGTAATCCGGAAGTTTCCCTTCCAACACAAAAGGGGACTTGACATCCCTGAAGCAACCCGAGTGAGTTCCTGGGGTCCCCGTCGCATCTCGAGAAGAACCCCCAGCTTCTCGCCACAATTCGAGAAACACAACAAAATTATCCCCTCAATGTGAGAGGAGGAAATTTTGCGCTGCA